>NC_059348.1:55067300-55212300 GCF_019703515.2 Myxocyprinus asiaticus | reverse complement strand
ATGCTATCAAATTGCTTGAAATAAGAGAGGGGGACATCTACAGGGAGAGCCTGTAGCAGGTAGTTGAATTTTGGAATACAATTCATTTTAATAACATTAACCTTCCCAATCATCGATAAATGTAATGACCTGCCCACATCACTCGAAAACATTTTTATTAAAGGGTCAAAATTAACTCTTAACTAAATCACACAAATTTGCTGGGAATAAAATACCCAAATACTTAATGCCCTGTTTGGGCCACTGGAAGGCACCCGGCTGAAAAGCTGTTGTCAGAGCCAAAGCTTCGGATTTAGATCAATTGACTCTGTATCCTGAGAATTTAGAAAAGGAATTAATAATTCTGTGGAGGCAAGGCATAGATCTAGAAGGGTCGGAGACAAATAATAAAATATTATCTGCGTAAAGCAAAAGCTTATATGCCACACCTCCCGCAATCACCCCTGGAAAATCATCCTCCTTTCTTATCGCGGCTGCTAATGGTTCCAGGGCAAGACAGAACAATAATGGGGAAAGAGAGCAACCCTGTCGGGTGCCCCTATCCAGAGTAAAATAATCTGAAATTAATCCATTTGTTTGTTCCACCGCTACCGGGTGTCTGTAAAGTAACTTAATCCATCCAATAAAAGTATTCCCCGTACATTTCCAAAATCTTAAAATAATAATCCCTTTCTACCATATCAAATGCCTTTTCGCCGTCAAGTGGGATGGCAGCGACCGGAGTCTGATCATTTGCCACTGACCACATGATACTGATGAGACGCTGTGGCAGCGGGGGCGTGGTCAAGCATCTGTCCGGAGAGAGAGAAAGCGGTAAGGGCGCTTACACCTGAGTTAAATTATGTCTAACACCTGTCTCTAATTTCAGTGAGCACGGGGAGAGCGGCATAAATAGAGCCGGTTGTCGCCTTCTCCTTTCCACTGAACCCCCTTACACTGGTGCCGAATCCCGGGAAGGAGGAGGCGAGAACCGGCTTGACAACTTAAATAATAATTTAATAAACAACTTAAACAAACACACAACCATAAACACACAGTACAGCTGCCTGTAATTCTCTCTCTCGTCTACCTGCGGTGTGGCTCTATTTATGCCGCTCTCCCCGTGTTCACTGAATAAACCCCACCTGATCTATATGTATAAGGTTAGCCAAAATTTTTGACAATATTTTAACGTCTAGCTGGATCAGGGAAATTGGACGATAACTCTTACTCGCTTGGATCTTTGTCCTTTTTAAGAATCAGACTGATCCGGGCTTGTGTCATGGTTGGCAGAAGCTTTCCATTCTTTAATGATTCCGTATAAACTTCTAACAAAAGTGGAGCCAGTTCTGTAGCATAAAATCAAAAAAATTCAGTGGCAAAACCATCTGGCCCCGGAGCCTTACCTGTAGGTAAAGCCTAAATTACCTCGCCAAGCTCCTCCAAGGTTATCTCAGAATCAAGAGAAGTTTTTTGCTCAGTCATCAATTTAGGAAGTTCTAATGGTTCCACAAAGTTTCTAATATCTTCATCAGTAGACAAAGATGTGGAACTATAGAGATCAAGATAGAATTCTTTAAAGGCATTATTAATATCAATGGCCGAGGGAAAAATTTAATCACCAGCAGATTTCACTGAGGGAATGATAGAAAAAGACTCTCTCTGTTTTATATATCTAGCCAGAAGCTTCCCTGCTTTGTCCCCCGACTCAAAGTATGACTGTCTTGCCCTGAATAGCCAAAACTCCACCTTCCGTGACAAAATAGTATTATATCTATATTTCAATCGGGTCAATTCTCTGAGGCCATCAGCTGACATACGGCGCTTCAGCTCTGCCTCTGCACTTTTAATATTCCCTTCCAACTCCACGAGTTCTTGTGCTTTGAATTTTTTGGTGAAAGCGGCATACTGTATGATCCGACCACTAAGAACCGCCTTAAGTGCCTCCCAAGCCACGCCCACAGAGGATACTGAGGACCAGTTGGTCTCCATATAAACATTGATTTCAGCCTTTAACATTTGTTGGAAATCAGGATTTTGCAAGAGGGATACATTAAAGTGCCAACTATATGATTTCTTTTTCTCCGTATGTGGCAACACCTCTAAACTCACCAGGGCATGATCTGAGACTAAAATGTTTCCAATTGAGCAATCAATGACAGATGACATGAGGGACTTAGATATATAAAAAAAATCTATTCTAGAGTAAATCTTATGGACTGATGAAAAAAAAATGTATAGTCCCTACCAGATGGGTTCAGAAGCCTCCAAATATCTGTAAGACCAAGATTTTTACACATCCTGTGAAGCGTCAATGTTGCTCTAGGGGGCTTACACACTTTTGCTTCACTATGATCAAGGACTGAATCCATCAAAAGATTGAAGTCTCCTCCCAATATTATATCATGAGGAGTGCCAGCAGCTTGCAGCATCCCTACAAGATCTATTAAAAAGCCATGATCATCGACGTTTGGTGCATAAATATTAGCCAAAATAAGACTTTGTCCCTGAATTTCAGCTAAAACAATAATGACTCTTCCTAATTTAGCTTTAATCTGTTTGAGACATTTTAATTTTAGATGTTTACTTATCAGCGTAATGACTCCCCTGCTCTTACTCGAGCCAGCACTAAAGAAAACATGTCCACCCCATATCTTTCCAAATTTTTCAGCTTCCTGTGGAGAAAGGTGCATTTCTTGAAGAAACACTATATCATATTTCTTACGCTTAAGAAAATAAATAACCTTCCTTCTTTTTATGGGGTGCCCCAGCCCATTCACATTCCACGTGGAGAGAGACAATCCACTCATATTACCATTTAACATTTTGACATACAGTACTGTGCAAAAGTCTTAGGCACATAAGGAGTTTCACAAAAGCCTTTGTCTTAAGATGGTTATTTATATCTTCAGCTTTAGTGTGTTAATAGGAAATATAAATGTTAGACTCCCAAACATTACATTTGCAAATAGAAATTATTAGAATAGAAGAACAGGGATCCCTGCAACAGATGTCATGGCCCCCACAGAGCCCCCCACTGAACATCGTGTCAGTCTGAGATTACATAAAGGGACAGAAGCAATTGAGACAGCCTAAATAGATAGAAGAACTGTGGCAAATTCTCCAAGAAGCTTTGAACATCCTATCTGCCAACAACCAAGAAAAACTGTGTCCAGGTGTACCTAGGAGAATTGGTGCTGTTTTAAATGCAAAGGTGGTCACACCGAATATTGATTTAGCTTTTTTTATGTTTACTGGACTTTGTATGACATTAAGTGATAAATGAAAACTATTTATGTCATTATTTTTGAAGACATCCTCACTATGCAACATTTTTCACAAGTGCCTAAAACTTTTGCACAGTACTGTATAAGAAAAACAGATCGAGTGTCAAAGACAAGATTATAAAGACCACATTCCAAACATTAGTGTAACAATCAAACCCCGAACATCCCTTAGAACAAAAAAAAAAAAAAAACAGAAAAAATAAAAAAAGTGCGCATTAACCCCGCACATGAGAGCGCCAACTGGCGTCCATCCCTCCAAACTCAGACAGTCCATGCACGCCTACGAGAACCCCTGCGACAACCTTGCCATCGGATTGCTCAAGTCTGGTGTTTCTGTACAAATTTTGTGAGACAGAATTACACAGCAAAAGATAATCTATAAAACAAACTCCAGCCAATTGGCAGAATAAACACAAAGAGCGTGTAGATTCATCCACAAAACCATCCCGAAGGTGTGTTGCTCTACAAAATAAACTCCAGCTGCTAGCAGAACCAGCACAAAACGAACACGCAGAATCTTCAAACAGTCAAGTGAATGTTCAGTGAGCCGGTCCACTCGGCTGCAACGTGAGTACCACAAGATGACTTAGTCACTCCATTGACTTTATGAAGGACATTGCTTGCTGTGGGCATGTGAATGTTTTACGGCCATCCTTAGCATCTATTCTCAATTTGGCCGGGAACATCAGTACAAAAGCCACCTTCCGTTGATGTAAATGTTTCTTGTTCTCTTGTCGATTTCGCAAAGTCTGGGAACAAGAAAATGCTGTGGTTCTTCCAAGAAAGCCTTCCATTACTCCTCGCGTAACACGAGATCTTTATCTGATGATCTCAGAAATTTGGCCAGAATTGATCAGGGCCTGTCTCCCTCAGCAGATCGCCAAGCCAGAACCCTGTGAGCTCTCTCGATTTCCAGCTCATGGCCTACTATGTCAAGCAGACTTGGAAAGAGCCCATCCAGGAATTCCACCATATTCTGTCCCTCCACTCCCTCCGGGACTCCCACGATACGGACGTTATTCTGCCGGCCACGGTTTTCCATGTACTCCAACTTCTCCCAGACACGCTCCAAATCCACCTTGGTCGCTAGCGGATTAGCAGATATTTCCCTCTCCGATGACTCCAAATAATCGATCTGTTTCTCGACATCCTACACTCCAGTCTCCATGGCCGTGATCGATCGAATTATCACAGCAAGATCCTCCAAGTTAGCAACAACCTTCGTCAGCATTGCCGACATGTTCAACACCTCTCACCGCATTTCCCGCATCTCTCTGACCAAATCAACTCCCTGGCCAGCGGCTTGCTCAGGGGTGTCAGCTTGACCACGTATGTGTCTTTTAATGTCTCCAGAGCCCGAGGATTTTGAATTCTTTGACATTTTGTCCTCCTAGAACAGTTATGGAAGAGAGTGAATCGAATCTCACCGGTTTATGGCATTAAAAGTGATAAAACTAGCAAAGTGCGCAGAGCTCGCCGTTCACACGTCCGAACCTCGCATGGCGTCACGTGACTCCTCCTAAAAATAACATATTCATATTTTTGGTTTAAGCCCTTTGGTTGTACTGTACTTAGTTTTTTAATCTAGTTCACCTCCTTTTTCTTTCGCTGTTGGGTTAACCAAAATCAATTACTTTCTAATCCTGCAATCTTTAGATTTGCTGTTGTATGCTCTCTAAAATGAGAATATAATACTTTATCAGGCTCCTGATGACCCATGTGACATACATGTTGTTTTATATGAACTGCTAGCATACGTTTTGTTTGACCTATATATAATTTCCCACACTTCATACACTCTATAACATAAATTACATTGCAACTTTGCATTGTAAACATTTGTAAAATAGGACTCCTCAAGTAGGAATATCTATTAAAAATAAAATGTTTGGATTTAAAATGAAGATGCCAAGACAAAGACTTTTGTTATAAGGTTTATAAGCAGAATGTTGTTTGAAGCGAGCATTCACTAACATATCTTTTACATTTAGATTTCTTCTGAATGCTGCTATAACCTTAAAGGGTCTCAAAGCTTCATGCCTGTCCTGCGACTGCTGAAAATGGGTTTTAACAACAGAACTTTATTTCCCAGCCATTGGTGAAAAAAAGTATTCAATGGGATCAAAGATGTTTCTTTATCATTGTAGACCTTCATATCATTCCTAACACTTAAACTCCCTGTATATCTCCACGTTAATGCCCCTTAGAAATGTCTTATGAGGACTTTGAACAGTACAGATGTTGCCTCTTTAATGTCCTCCGGTTGGAAACAAATCCTATAAAATCATTTGAGATTTAATATACAGTACATAGATACTGTATATACATTGATAGATACTGTAGAATGATTATTAGAATAGAAGGCTTGTTTGTCTAGTAATCGTGTGGAAAGTGTATAGAATGAATGTACAGTAAAGAATAAAGAAAGACATGCAGCAAGAGAGTAGTCTTGATTGTGTGCTGGTTGGTGTCATATTGCTCATGTCAGTCAGGGCCATTCTGTTGTATTATTAGACACACTGTTCACTTTGACACCACAAATAGTGTTGATGCTTTCAGCTCTGATCTTAATTTAGCAGAAAGAGAGAGAACTTTGTTTCAAAGACATCTTGACCCCTGACCACAGAGTAGAAATATGTGCATGTCCATTGTGTCCCTGTTGTTTTATAAATTCTGAAACAATGCTCTACCTGTTCGACTTCCTGTTCGCGACTGTCTCAGAGGTTTCAGTGGAGGAACTTCGTGCAGAGGTTTACAGAGTTCTTCCTCAAATGTCTCAAAAGAGCTTTCATCCATAATTCAACTGATGGAGATATGAAAGGTGATTATTAAAAGCTGGTGGCCTCGTAAAACTCCAGGTGTATTTAATTAGTTTGAAACATCAAAGGTAAATATTACATGTCACACAGTTGCGGTAGAATAAAGAGATTTTGAAATGCTTCATACAGTAAACCCAGAAAGAACGTGGACACTTAAATCACTCTTAAGATTTCTGAATGTCATTGCATTAGAACAAAATGTCAAATAAATTGTAATTTAATGTAAAGAAATATAGCACAAGTACACTTTTCAGCAAAACTTTGATGCTTGTGACTGTCAGAATTCATGCATCAACTAAAAATCACCTTGACACCAGTTTCTCAAAAGTCACTGAGAAAGTTAGTTTTGAGAAAAGCTCAGAATGTTTTTAAGTGTGACGTAAATGGCGAAATTCCTTTTGGGGGCACTGTAAGCTTTGTGGTGAATGTATAACATCCAGGATACCCACGGTCGTGGAAAACCTTAAAACATTAGGGAATTTTGTTCTCTAGTCCTGGAAAAGTTATAGAAATGAATGCAGTGAATATACATCTTTCTGGAAACACTCAGCCCTAAAATATTTCATAGGCTAGAAATTGCTTTTTTATTAGTGCAATCTCTTTAAAAATTCCTCACCACGAAACACTGGAAAAGTCATGGAAATTCATTGATCGAACTTGTTGAAACATATCAAAACATTTAACACAGTGTTTTTCATCAAATAACAATGTAAAATCACTCTTTTTCTGATCATAAATGTCCCTTTGTGTCCGAATAGTCTTAAAATAGGAACACGGTTCGTTCAGATAGCACAAACACTTGCATTAGACCTTCTAAATGCTTCATCTTTGACCCTTGTGATGTTGAGGCTTACCTGCATGGAGGTGAGCAGGAGACCCGCAGAGGAGCGGTTACAGAGGGACACTGCTGAGAGAGCACTGACCAATGTCATACACACACACACACACACACACACACACACACACACACACACACACATGACAGCCATGCACAGGTGCAGCACAAAAAAAAGAAAACAGAAAGCACTGAAGCCGTGTCACTGAAGGACGCTGATAATTCCCATTGGAACTCTTGGACTGCTGAGATGAAATGTGATTAACTGAGGAGTTGATGACTGTAGGGAAGGGGATCTTCCACTCAAAAAAATATTTCTGCCCATTTTTAGGATTTACACATTTCAGTTTCTTTACGAAACTCCATCAAATTGAATTGTATAATTTTTAACTAAATTTAATTAAAAAAACGTAAAACATTTAGGATTTTAGTTTTTATTTTGTTAAAGATTACTCAATTAAACGACACGCTGTATGTTTTACAGTGTAGATTTAAAAGAGCTGGCTCATAAGAGTCATTCAGTTGGGAAATCGAACCACATACACTATATTGCCAAAAGTATTCACTCACCCATCCAAATAATTGAATTCAGGTGTTCCAATCACTTCCATGGCCACAGGTGTATAAAATGAAGCACCTAGGCATGCAGACTGCTTCTACAAACATTTGTGAAAGAATGGGCTGCTCTCAGGAGCTTAGTGAATTCCAGCGTAGTACTGTGATAGGATGCCACCTGTGCAACAAGTCCAGTCGTGAAATTTCCTCGCTACTAAATATTCCACAGTCAACTGTCAGTGGCATTATAACAAAGTAGAAGCGATTGGGAATGACAGCAACTCAGCCACGAAGTGGTAGACCACGTAAAATGACAGAGCGGGGTCAGCGGATGCTGAGGCGCATAGTGCGCAGAGGTCGCCAACTTTCTGCAGAGTCAATCGCTACAGACCTCCAAAGTTCATGTGGCCTTCAGATTAGCTCAAGAACAGTGCATAGAGAGCTTCATGGAATGGGTTTCCATGGCCGAGCAGCTGCATCCAAGCCACACATCACCAAGTGCAATGCAAAGCGTCGGATGCAGTGGTGTAAAGCATGCCGCCACTGGACTCTAGAGCAGTGGAGATGCGTTCTCTGGAGTGACGAATCACGCTTCTCCATCTGGCAATCTGATGGACGAGTCTGGGTTTGGCGGTTGCCAGGAGAACGGTACTTGTCTGACTGCATTGTGCCAACTGTGAAGTTTGGTGGAGCGGGGATTATGGTGTGGGGTTGTTTTTCAGGAGCTGGGCTTGGCACCTTAGTTCCAGTGAAAGGAACTCTGAATGCTTCAGCATACCAAGAGATTTTGGACAATTCCATGCTCCCAACTTTGTGGGAACAGTTTGGGGATGGCCCCTTCCTGTTCCAACATGACTGCGCACCAGTGCACAAAGCAAGGTCCATAAAGACATGGATGAGCGAGTTTGGTGTGGAAGAACTTGACTGGCCTGCACAGAGTCCTGACCTCAACCCGATAGAGCACCTTTGGGATGAATTAGAGCGAAGACTGCGAGCCAGGCCTTCTCGTCCAACATCAGTGTCTGACCTCACAAATGCGCTTCTGAAAGAATGGTCAAAAATTCCCATAAACACACTCCTAAACCTTGTGGAAAGCCTTCCTAGAAGAGTTGAAGCTGTTATAGCTGCAAAGGGTGGACCGACGTCATATTAAACCCTATGGATTAAGAATGGGATGTCACTTAAGTTCATATGCGTCTAAAGGCAGATGAGCGAATACTTTTGGCAATATAGTGTATTATGGAAGTCCAAATGATCTTTTCTTTTTTTTTTTTTTTTTCTCCCCAATTTGGAATGCCCAATTCCCAATGTGCTCTAAGTTCTCATGGTGGCGTAGTGATTCGCCTCAATCTGGTGGCAGAGGATGAATCTCAGTTGCCTCCGCTTCTGAGACCGTCAATCCACGCATCTTATCACATGACTTGTTGAGTGCGTTACCGCGGAGACATAGCGAGCGTGGAGGCTTCACGCTATTCTCCGGGGCATCCACTCACAACGCGCCCCACCAAGAGCAAGAACCACATTATAGCGACCACGAGGAGGTTACCCCATGTGACTCTACCTTCCCTAGTAACTGGGCCAAGCAATTTGGTTGACCTGGCTGGAGTCACTCAGCACACCCTGGATTCGAACTCATGACTTCAGGGGTGGTAGTCAGCGTCAATACTCACTGAGCTACCCAGGCCCCTGGCCAAATTATCTTCTAACATTCCAAGTGTTACTCATCACAAATGCATTTTTACTAGTAAAAATTCCAATTACAGATCTGTACAATTAAATATTTGCTTGTCATATGTTTCACATTGACTCCCATTCATTTTTTAATAACAGAGACCTATAATTACATTTTTACTAGTAAGGATTTCAATAAGAGAGCTCTACAATTATATTTTTACTAGTAAGAATTTCAATAAGAGAGCTCTACAATTACATTTTTACTAGTAAGAATTTCTATAAGAGAGCTCTACAATACAATTTTTACTACTAGGAGTTTCAATAAGAGAGCTCCACAATTACATTTTTACTAGGAAGAATTTCTATAAGAGAGCTCTACAATACAATATTTACTAGTAAGAATTTCAATAAGAGAGCTCTACAATACAATTTTTACTAGTAAGAATTTCAATAAGAGAGCTCTACAATACAATTTTTACTAGGAAGAATTTCAATTAGAGAGCTCTACAATACAATTTTTACTAGTAAGAATTTCAATAAGAGAGCTCTACAATACAATTTTTACTAGTAAGAATTTCAATAAGAGAGCTCTACAATACAATATTTACTAGTAAGAATTTCAATAAGAGAGCTCTACAATACAATATTTACTAGTAAGAATTTCATTTAGAGAGCTCTACAATACAATTTTTACTAGGAAGAATTTCAATAAGAGAGCTCTACAATACAATTTTTACTAGTAAGAATTTCAATTAGAGAGCTCTACAATACAATATTTACTAGTAAGAATTTCAATTAGAGAGCTCTACAATACAATTTTTACTAGTAAGAATTTCAATAAGAGAGCTCTACAATACAATTTTTACTAGGAAGAATTTCAATAAGAGAGCTCTACAATACAATTTTTACTAGTAAGAATTTCATTTAGAGAGCTCTACAATACAATTTTTACTAGTAAGAATTTCAATTAGAGAGCTCTACAATACAATTTTTACTAGTAAGAATTTCATTTAGAGAGCTCTACAATACAATTTTTACTAGTAAGAATTTCAATAAGAGAGCTCTACAATACAATATTTACTAGTAAGAATTTCAATTAGAGAGCTCTACAATACAATTTTTACTAGGAAGAATTTCAATAAGAGAGCTCTACAATACAATTTTTACTAGTAAGAATTTCAATTAGAGAGCTCTACAATACAATTTTTACTAGTAAGAATTTCAATAAGAGAGCTCTACAATACAATTTTTACTAGTAAGAATTTCAATAAGAGAGCTCTACAATACAATTTTTACTAGTAAGAATTTCATTTAGAGAGCTCTACAATACAATATTTACTAGTAAGAATTTCATTTAGAGAGCTCTACAATACAATTTTTACTAGGAAGAATTTCAATAAGAGAGCTCTACAATACAATTTTTACTAGTAAGAATTTCATTTAGAGAGCTCTACAATACAATTTTTACTAGTAAGAATTTCAATAAGAGAGCTCTACAATACAATTTTTACTAGTAAGAATTTCAATAAGAGAGCTCTACAATACAATTTTTACTAGGAAGAATTTCAATAAGAGAGCTCTACAATACAATTTTTACTAGTAAGAATTTCAATAAGAGAGCTCTACAATACAATATTTTACTAGTAAGAATTTCAATAAGAGAGCTCTACAATACAATTTTTACTAGTAAGAATTTCAATAAGAGAGCTCTACAATACAATATTTACTAGTAAGAATTTCATTTAGAGAGCTCTACAATACAATTTTTACTAGGAAGAATTTCATTTAGAGAGCTCTACAATACAATTTTTACTAGTAAGAATTTCATTTAGAGAGCTCTACAATACAATATTTACTAGTAAGAATTTCATTTAGAGAGCTCTACAATACAATTTTTACTAGTAAGAATTTCAATAAGAGAGCTCTACAATACAATTTTTACTAGTAAGAATTTCAATAAGAGAGCTCTACAATACAATATTTACTAGTAAGAATTTCAATTTAGAGAGCTCTACAATACAATTTTTACTAGGAAGAATTTCAGTAAGAGAGCTCTACAATTACATTTTTACTAGTAAGCATTTCAATTAGAGAGCACTACAATTGCATTTTTACTAATAAAAATCATATTAAAGATATGTTTAATAAAATATTTGTTTAATTACTGCAATTACATTCTTACTAGTAATTGTAGAGCAGTTTAATTGCTATACTTACTAGTAAGAATGAAATCGCAGAGCTCTGCAAGTCAATTTTAGAGCTCTGTAATTGGAATTCTTACTAGCAAAAATTTATTGAGCTTATTCATTAATTTTTACTAGTAAGAATTGCAGTGTTCTTTATTTGGAATTTTTATTTGTTAAAAATGCAATTGCAGAGCTCTGTTATTCAGTCACAGAGCTTTGCAATGGCATTCTTACTAGTGAAAATGCAAATACAGAGACTGTATTTGGAATTCCTGGAATTCTTACTAGTAATTTGGAATGACTGGATTTGGAGTATTTGGAATGACTGGAATTCTTACTAGTAAAAAGCAACTATAAAGCTCATTAATTGGAACTCTTACAAGTAGAAAATCTATTGTAGAGCTCTCTAATTGAAATATTACTAGTAGAAATACACTTACAACCAATGGCGGATTTATGTATGGGTGACGGGGGTGTTTGTGTAAAAATACAGTTTTGTTGAGATGTGTTGACCCTCTTCTGTGTAATTTTGATATTGACATTTTTACTCTCTAATTGTTTGCTCTCTAGATATGACTCAGGTCATTCCTTCAGTGTAAGTCTATGGGGTTTTTCAGGTGAAAAGTGTTATCTCTTAGTACCAGCACACCTCTCCTCAACAACACACATGATTTGAGGGGTCATTTATGTCTCTTATAGGACCACTTACATACTGTATGTTTAATACATACTGTTAGACTAACACCACTATAAAGACCATTTCAAAGAGAGAGTAGCTACCACAAGAGGGCACTATAACTCCATAAACCATTGGGTGATTATTTGGGAAAGATAGAAAACATGGAAGCACTACATCCACAAATCAACAAATCTGACCTAAATTAGATTGTGAATTCAATTAAATGTCTACTACACCCACTGTTACAGTATGAAGAATTTACATGTTTCCACTGATCATGGGATAAATATTGGAGGGGTTGTACTTGCTTGTTTTGATTATTGGGGGGTTACCTCCACCCCACCCCGCCTGGAATCTACACCCCTGGGTATAGATGATTTAGAAAATACAATTGGGCTTTAGCGTAATTTGTTCAAGTCTGGTATTCTTTTTGTGATATTACAAAATAAGTCTTTCTCATGGAAATAGTTGCCATCACCGTCCTCAAACTGGCATGTAAAGTGTTTGTCCCTTCTTCATGGCTGATTTGATGGTGATGAGAAAGTGAGACAGACTGACAGTGTGTCTGACAGCAGCGGACGGAGAGCTCTTGGCTGTCTGCTCTCATTACACTGGCTGTAAAGAGAGAGACAGTTTTTCAGATTTTACAGAAGTGGAAATGGCATCTCGCTGTGACCTTCACAGCACTGAGCGCGTTCTTGCTGTCAGTAATGTGCTTTTAGTGCCTGATGTTAATACTGGCTGCTTCAGTGGGGAGAAATGATGGGTTTATACTGGAAGACAAGCAGGGAATCTTCTGTGGGTCTTTGCAAAAACAGTGAATGTTCATGTGTTACTGGCCATTTCACAGATACTTGCCTTTCAAACATGGATCAGCTGGTGGATCTAAGACCTTTAGGATCTCAACCCAGATCCTGAACCACTAGGATATCACATCCCAAAGTTATAATAATAAAAATAATAATAAAAATATTAATAGTGCAGAAATTGGGAGGCCTGGGTAGCTCAGTGAGTATTGACGCTGACTACCACACCTGGAGTTGCGAGTTCAAATCCAGCCAGTCTCAAGCAACCAAATTGGCCCAGTTGCTAAGGAGGGTAGAGTCACATGGGGTAACCTCCTCGTGGTCGTGATTAGTGGTTCTCACTCTCAATGGGGCGTGTGGTAAGTTGTGCGTGGATTGTGGAGAGTAGCATGAGTCTCCAAATGCTGTGAGTCTCCGCGGTGTCATGCACAACGAGTCACATGATAAGATGCACGGATTGATGGTCTCAGAAGCGGAGGCAACTGAGACTTGTCCTCCGCCACCCGGATTGAGGTGAGTAACCGCACCACCACGAGGACCTACTAAGTAGTGGGAATTGGGCATTCCACATTGGGAGAAAAGGGGATTTAAAAAAAATTAAAATAATTAATAATGCAAATAGTAAAGTAATTTTTTTCAAACTTGTGTAAATGGTGTAATTTGGCACAAACAGCTTATTTTACTGATGGGTTGTTTTTAGGAAACTATCATCTCTGTGTTATGTATTTATTTTATTTTAAATGGTTGTATGTTTGAGCCATTTGCTGGGTCAGAAATTGATGGGGACTCGGGGCGAAAATGCCACTGAAAGAGGCCAAATGCCACAAAATGTAAGGGCCAAAAAAAAAATGCCCTATACATTTCTTCATGACATCTATATTTTAATAATGTATTCTAAGCTTATACATGTAATCACAACATTTTATTTAACACTGATTAAATTGATTGGTAACAACCTTACTAAATTACTTTTGAATTTATGTCTATATATTTATTAAATTCAAGAATTTACATAATAGGGCGACGCAGTCGTTTTTATTAAAAGCCCTCATAAAGGTAAAAAATGCCCCTAAAAATCAGATCTGGTGGGATCTGATTTTATTATGTCCCATGATAAAATAAATAAAGGAAAATTCCCGGTTTAACACAAGTTAAGCTCAACCATCAGCATTTGTGGCATTTTTGACTCGTCCCTCCTTTTCTTTAAAAATAAGCACAAATGTGTGTTCCAGTGAGACACTTACAATAGAAGTCAATGGGGTCAATTTTTGGAGGGTTTAAAGTCAGAAATGTGAAGCTTATAATTATATAAAATTACTTACATTAATTCTTGTTAAAACTTGTGTATTAATTGAGCTGTACATGTTTTTAATTTGTTTAAATAGTCATTTTTGCGGGATTACGGCATTACGTTGTCATGGCAACGAAGTACAATTGTCTATAACTTTCCACAGATGTGGTTAGTAAGTGATGTTATGACAGTAAAATCATGTTAACACACATATTGTTTATGTCTTGTGTCTATACTTTTGAAACAGTGAGTATTTTAATGTTTACAGATTGACCTCCATTGACTTCCATTATAAGTGTCTCACTGGAACACAGATTTGTGCTTTTTTTAAAGGAGGGACGAGTCCAAATTAATTTTTGTGGTAATCCACGTTATGCCACAAATGCTGTCCATTGAGCTTCACTTGTATTAAACTGGGAATATTCCTTTAATGGAATGACATATAATTTTTGACTACATGGTTCAAACAGAGTTAAGTTTATCTTTCAGTCTTTATCAATATTTCATAGTCAACAGGTTTGACACGAGGTTTGACATTTCATGGGTTATTAATATTTGTTTTGAATTACAATGTGTGATTTATTACAGAGCACATGAAACTGAGTTTAGAAATGACAGGATGTAAGGTATGATTTCTCGAGTGTTCAACAGTAACTTTTTCAAATGAAATCGTCAAGAATTGACTGTACTTACAGCTCTATCCACAATATCTCACTAGTTTTAAATCTATTTTAAAGGGTAGTCAGATTGTTCCTTTTGCACACCTGAGCGATCTGTTATAGTCACAAAGCTAACGGTGACCTGAAGCAGGAACAAATGAACTTTAGAGTCTTGAAGGTGTTTGTGGCCTCTCAGAGCCCCCTGCGAGTGTTTAGTAGAGGGTAAAAAAGTGGGCTGATGCCGCCCTGGGCATCCCCGTGCCCTATATACACCACCATCACACAACTGGAGGAACAGCAGGTCTGTGCTGTGTGATGTCCTGTTTTATTCACTGTGAGAAGTGACACTATACTTTGTTCTTCATAAAGGACACAAGCTGAGCTCAATGTAGAGTTAAAGGGACAGTTCATCCAAAAATAAAAATTCTCTCATCATTTACTCGCCCTCATGCCATCACAGATGTGTATGACTTTCTTTATTCTGCAGAACACAAATGAAGATTTAAGAAGAATATTTCAGCTCTGTAGGTCCATACAATGCAAGTGAATGGTGACCAGAACTCAGAAGGTACAAAAAGCACATAAAGGCAACTTAAAAGTAGTCCATAAGACTCCAGTGGTTTAATCCATGTCTTCAGAAGTGATATGATAGGTGTAGGTGAGAAACAGATTAATATTTAAGTCCTTTTTGTACTATAAATTCTCCTCCCTGCTCAGTAGGTGGCGACATAGTACAGTCATTGGTCGACGATGCGCACAGGCTGCACAGAGCGATCAGCGATGCGGACAATGGTAGTATACTTTGGCTTTTATGGATTACTTTTATGCTGCCTTTATGTGCTTTTTAGAGATTCAAAGTTCTGGTCACCATTAACTTGCATTGTATGGACCTGCAGAGCTGAAATATTCTTCTAAAAATCTTCATTTGTGTTCTGCATAGGAAGGAAAGTCACACATCTGGGATGGCATGAGGGTGAGTAAATGATGAGAGAATTTTCTTTTTGGGTGAACTATCCCTTTAAGACTTGCCCCAGGATGTACAGAGATGTGCCTATGGAATATAAGCTCTTTGCTCTGTCGCAAGTTCAAGTAAGTGACTTATAATGGAGGTATGGGTGTATGGATGAAGTTGATGAATGTGAACATGATATTGGTCTTTTTAACAATTTGATATACAGTTGTCATTCCTATACAGAGGAAAAATAAGCGAATCATCTTAAGGAGACAGTGGTACGAAAAGTGCCATATTACAAAGTTTCACTTGCACCAGAATAGTATTCAAAACAGATTAAAGTGCAACAGGAATTTTTTTTATTTTGTATTTTATTTTTTTATTTTAATGACTGGTTAAGTGCTCATGGAAAAGATGTGTTTTTAGCCATTTTTTGAAGACAGAAAGGGAGTCAGCTTCACGGATGGAGTTGGGAAGTTCATTCCACCAATGTGGTATGATGAAGCTGAAAGTCCGGGAAAGTGTTTTGGTGCCTCTTTGTGTTGGTACAACAAGGCGATGTTCCTTAGCTGACCGCAGGATTCTAGTGGGCGCGTAGCTCTGCAGAAATGATTTTAGGTATGCTGGAGCAGACCCAGTGACTGTTCTGTATGCCAGCATCAGAGCCTTGAATTTGATATGTGCATCAACTGGCAGCCAGTGGAGAGAGACAAGGAGTGGTGTAACATGCGCTCTCTTTGGTTCATTAAAGACCAGACGTGCTGCTGCATTCTGGATCATTTGCAGGGGTCTAATTGCGTATGCAGGGAGGCCTGCAGTGAGAGTGTTACAGTAGTCCAGTCTAGATATGACAAGTGACTGAACAAGAAGATGTGTGGCATGTTCAGAGAGGAAGGGTCTTCCTGATATTGTAGAGTGTAAATCTACATGATCTTGCGGTCTTTGAGATGTGGCCTGTGAAATTTAGTTTGTTATCGATGGTTACCCCTAGATTTCTGACAGTTTTGGAAGGCGTTACTGTAGTTGCACCCAGCTGCACAGTGATGTTGTGTTCAACAGCAGGGTTGGCTGGAAAGACAATGAGTTCTGTCTTGGCTGGGTTAAGTTGCAGGTGGTGTTCCTTCATCCAGGCTGAGATGTCTGCCAAACAGGCAGAGATTCGAGCAGTCACCGTGGTGTCGTTGGGCTGGAAAGATAAGTAGAGCTGCGTGTCATCGGCGTAGCAGTGGTAAGAGAACCCATGTGACTGAATGATGGGTCCCAGTGATGTTGTGTATATAGAGAAGTGGCCCAAGCACTGAACCCTGAGGTACCCCAGTAAGTAGCTGATGTGGCTTGGACACCTCACCTCACATTTCTGATTAGGTGCAGGTGATGGTCGATTGCGTCAGCCTTTGTGCGACGGCAGCAGCTCCTTCAGCTTGGAAAGATTAGATTAGATTGAACTTTATTGTCATTGTGCAGAGTACAGGTACAGAGCCAATGAAATGCAGTTAGCATCTAAACAGAAGTGCAAATAGCAATATGTATGTATATATATATATATATATATATATATATATATATATATATATATATATATATATATATACAATAAAGATTTTTATGGAGTGCAAAGTTATGAGGTAGAGAAGCAGAGACCAGCTACATTACATTACAAGGTGCAAATGAAGGAGTATAAACACTGAAGGTGCATTGTACAGAATGAAGTATAAATATGTAAATATATATATATATATATATATATATATATATATATATATATATATATATATATGGCCGGTGACCATAACAGTGCAAGTGGCATCAAGAGGTAGAAATTATGTGCAAGAAATGTGCAAGGGAATGTGCAAAAAAATAAAAATGTAGTCTGAGTGGGATGTAGTGTTCAGTGCCTGAGATTAGAGTTGAGTAGGCTGACAACTGAGGGAAAGAAACTGTTTCTGAGTCTGCTGGTGCGACAGTGAAGACTCCTATAGCGTCTCCCAGATGGGAGAGGAGTAAACAGACCATGGTTGGGGTGAGAGGTGTCTTTGATAATGCTTCTCACCCTCCTTAGGCAGCATTTGTGGTGAATGTCTTTGATGGAGGGTAACTGAACACCAGTGATGTATTGGGCAGTTTTCACCACCCGCTGGAGGGTCTTCTGGTCTGAGACAGTACAGTTGCCATACCACACTGTGATGCAGTTTGTTAGCATACATTCAATAGTGCAGCAGTAAAAGTTCAGCAGGATGTGGGGGGACAGATGAGCATTCCTTAGCTTCCTAAGGAAGTAAAGGTGCTGATGCGCCTTTTTGATTAGAGTGGAGGTGTTTAGGTCCAGGAAAGATCTTCAGGGATGTGGACACCCAGGAACTTGAAGCTAGTCACACACTTCACTTCATCCCCATCAATGTAGATGGGAGTGTATGTGTGGCCCTTCCTAGTCCGCCGGTAGTCCACAATCAGCTCCTTGGTTTTCTGGGTGTTGAGTGTGAGTTTGTTGTTGGCACACCACACTGCCAGGTGCTGTACCTCTTCCCTGTAGGCTGTCTCATCATTGTGCTGATCAGGCCTACCACTGTGGTGTCATCTGCAAACTTGATTATGGAGTTGGAGCCATGCTCAGGTATGCAGTCGTGGGTGAAGAGGGAGTAGAGGATTGGACTCAGCACACAGCCCTGTGGTGCACCAGTGTTCAAAGTGAGGGTGGAGGAGTTGTGATTGCTGATCCCAACAGACTGTGGTCTGTTAGTGAGAAAGTCCAAGGTCCAGTTGCAGAGGGAGAGGCTGATGCCAAGATCAGTGAGCTTGGAGATCAGCTTGGATGGGATCACAGTACTGAAGGCAGAACTGAAATCAATGAATAGCATCCTGAAATATGTGTTGTTTTTGTCCAAACGAGTCAGGGTGGAGTGAATAGCTGAGGCGATAGCATCCTCAGTTGACCTGTTGGGTTTGTAGACGAACTGATATGGGTCCAGTGTTGGGGGCAGGCATGTTTTCAAGTGGGAGAGGACCAGCCTTTCAAAACACTTAGTGATGATGGGAGTAAGAGCAACGGCGTGGAAGTCATTGAGGGCCACTGCAGCAGCATGTTTTGGTACTGGTACAATGGTGGCTGTTTTGAAGCAGGTGGGGACAATGGCCTGGGCCAAGGAGAGGTTGAAAATGTTGGTGAAGACATCTGCCAGCTGTTCTGCGCAGGCCCTAAGCACTTGGCCAGGGATGCCATCAGGGCCAGCAGCTTTATGTGCATTCACTCTGCTCAGGGTGGAGTACACGTCACTGGTGGAAAATTTGAGTGGCAGATCATCAGGTGGGAGCTCAGCTTTTATGGGTGTTTCTGTGTTTCCATGATCAAAGCGAGCATAAAAGGTGTTCAGTTCATCTGGGAGGGTGGCATTACTGGTTGAGGGGGTGCTGTTCGCTGATTTGTAATCTGTGAGGGCATGGATGCCTGTCCACATACATCGGGGGTCATTGTTCTTAAATTTGTCCTCAATCGACAATAGATGACGTTGAAGTGCATTCAAATGACTAGCTGTGTCCCAAACGACACACTATACACTATGCACTTACACAATGAACAATGCACTCAGCCATGTAGTGTATGAATTTTCAAAGTGTAGTATCATCCCAAATGGAACACTTAATGTTTTTTTACTACACGGAAGCGTTCGCCGTTTAACAGCTGACGGAAGTGACGTGCGCTGAGTGCACAAAGTGTCCAATATTCCACACTCCGTTTTGACGGTTGAAAATGTGCATCATCCGGGTACTCGTAGTACACTTCTTTTTGTTGCATCTTCAGTGTAAACATACTACTCGCACTACTTACACTACTAAATGATGTAAAATATTGCAGAAGTGTGCGGTTTGGGATGCATCTACTGATATTTTTGAGCCCTATACCCTTCAACCCTTCGAAGTTCTCATTCTGGAGGGCAAACCCTCTGAAGGGATTAGGGCATACTGATGATCCTTCGGAATGGAACGCACCCCGGATATCGCGACTTGCGCTGTTTTTTTGTCGTTGTTTCTTTTTCCATTATGCGCAGCGAGCTCGAGTTCTCGCGCCTCTCATTAGTAATTTGACCAATCAGACACATGGGTTACATTTGTGCATCATCATGCTTGTGGTTAACAGGTAAATAGAGACTTTTCAAGTTTTGCCAAATGATCGAGTATATCTAATTATTTATGGAATTATATCTAAAAGAAGTGGACTGGATGCAAGGGTGTAGGGTTGCAGCGGGAAGCATCTACATGTTTCCACTGATCATGGTATAAATACTGGGGGGGTTGTACTTGCTTGTTTTGATTATTGGGGGGTTACCTCCCCCCCATCCCCTCTGGAAACTATGCCCCTGGATGACTTCAGGGAGTAAATGTTAGATGTAATGGGGTCCTCCATTCATTCATAAATGTTTTGTTGTTCGCAGTCTGTATTCGATGACACTGCGTGATTTGCTCCCGTTGTTCTGAAATATCCGGTTTCTGAGATATTCGGTTGCACTGGGCGGAGCATACATGAATATTCACGAGTTTCCTGTTTCGTGTTAAAGCGACACTGAAAGTATTAGTGCATGCCCAATCTATACATTGTTGTGAAATGATGAACAGTTAATCTTAACTTCGTTTGACGCTGAAACGTAATCACCTTTCTGAAAACATAGTTTAGATTAATTGTAATCCAAGTAGGCACTGATATTTTCAGTGTCACTTTAACACGAAACAGGAAACTCATGAATATTCATATTCATGTATACTCCGCCCAGTGCAACCAAAATCTCAGAAACCTTTGTGCATCAATTTTTAAAAGTTACTCAGGGGTCCTTAGAGGACAAAATGTCTGCGTCAAAATACTGCCATAAAAATATTATATATTGATATTATTTTCCACTTTCACTGACTTAGATTTTTTTTAACCAACATCAGTCCTGATCATAACTACCAAATATTCATTCATTTTCAGGATTTGAACCCTTTAAATGCCAGTTTGTTTACATAACACCACTGTTGTTTTTATATATATATATATATATATATATATATATATATATATATATATATATATATATATATATATATATATATACACACACACACACACACACACATTTCTCAATACACACATACAAAACACACTCTGACATCCATACCAACATACCCACACTATATTAGCTGCATCATTTATTCAATTGGCCTGCAGTGCTCTATAATACAGCAAACAGAAAATAGGGGAAAAGCTATGTATTTGCTCCATACGCTAAACATGAGAACAATGGCGCCATCTGGTGGAAAATATTAAACATTTAATTTTGAAGCCAGGGCTCCGGAATGAAAGCATAATATCATAGAATTCATGATTTTATGCTTTAATAACACTGGGATCAAATATTGCAGTTTTAATGGGTTTCAATGGGGACATTTTTGTCCTGAAGGTCCTGAGTGTAACTATTTTGTGTACACAGTGTATTATAGATGTATTATAGGAACTGAGGTTAAAATATCAAAATTCCCCCCAAAATACAAACCTTTGGCAACATTTATGCCAT
Organism: Myxocyprinus asiaticus; assembly: GCF_019703515.2. NCBI lineage: Eukaryota > Metazoa > Chordata > Actinopteri > Cypriniformes > Catostomidae > Myxocyprinus > Myxocyprinus asiaticus. The sequence goes on along the minus strand of NC_059348.1, from coordinate 55,191,035 downwards.
TGACATTAACACAGACAAAATGATCGATAAAACAAAAATGAAAAAGACAAAAATGACCTGAAGGTCACACAATGGTCGCCAAGATGATCGGAAAGATTATAATGTGTTGTTAATTATCAAGACTGTTTTAAGGTATCATGGAGAACTTATCTCTGTAAGGGAGCATAATTATCAACAAAAAGATATGATGACTAAACCTATTGCAGTCTTATATTGTTTTCATCAATATTGATTTACAAAGCAGCCCCGGAAAAGTCCCTCACGAAACGACACTTTACTATATCTGTTGTTTTATAATTTCAAACGAACTTTTTGCTTTTTTGTTTGTTTTTTGAATTAATGACATATTTTGTTGTCTAACGCAAGAACATGCATTCAGACATTTTTAAGTGTGCCTGAAATGTGTCCAAATAATGATAACATTATTGCAATATAAAGTGACAAGTTCCTTAAAGATTTCACTGATTGTTTGAAAGGAGTTTGATTAAAATAGCTTATATATTTATATAGTTATTGAGTGAATGTGGAGAAATAATGTTGACAATTACCCACAAACACATCTGGCATTTAATGTGGATTGTAGGATCTGTTCATAGTTGTGCCAATGTTGACAGTTGTATTTAGTCTTTCTGAACTTGCTCTCATGCCATAATGTAATTTCTGAGAGCTTAAGATCAGCTGGATGATTTATGTGCCTTTGAGTCACAAATACGTTTTAAAAAAAATAATTATTATAAATGACTTACCCTCAGTGTCCAAGCATTTTAAGTTAGCATTTGAGAATAATAAGGCTTTTAAGGAATCGTTCACCCAGAAATGAAACTTCTGTCATGATTTACTTATCCTCATGTTGTTCCAAACCTGCATGATTTTCTTCTTTTTGTGGAACACAATGGAACACAATCCAAAAATTAATCAACACAACTTTGGTGCTATATTCAAAGGCCTTTGAAGTCATAAGACAGCCTTGTGTTGTGTGGGGAACAGACCCTCTCCTTTCAGCTGCTCCCATTAGGGGTCACCACAGCAGACCATCCATGATCCATACATTTGACTTGACACAGGTTTTACACCAGATGCCCTTCTTGACACAAGCCCGAGTGGCTGGGGGACTCTCACTCATACCTATGGAGTTTTTGGACTTGTGGAGGAAACCCACACGAACACAGAGAGAACATGCAAACTCCACACAGAAAGGCCCAGTTGAGACGGGACTCAAACCCGGGACCTTCTTGCAGTGAGGTGTCAGTGCTAATCACTGAGCCACCATGCCACCCTGATGATCAGACCAAAGTAATAAACAAAAAAAAATATGTATACATTTTCACTACAAATCTTCCACTCTGCCAAAACTCTATGTGCACATTCATATACATTGCATCAAGATACCATGTTTTGAAGTCAATGACATGTTAATGACAAAAAAATGCAAGATTTTCAGTGATAGTGCTTTTTTAATTTTTTACATTTTTTTAGGAGCTTGACAGCCATTGCTCACTGTTTGCTTTCATTATATGGAAAAGAGCAGCGTGAACATTCTGCCTAATATCTCCTTTTATGTTCCATGAAAGAAATTCATATGGGTTTGGACATCAAAATTTCTATATAAGAGTACTCTCTCTATCTCTCTGTCTCTCTCTCTCTCTGTCTCTCTATGTGTGTGTGTGTGTGTGTGTGTGTGTGTGTGTGTGTGTGTGTGTGTGTGTGTGTGTGTTTTAAATGGAGATCTGGCATGTTATGCATGCCACAGGCAGCAGTGTGTTCACATGTCTGTTTCAGTATAACAGCCTGTCCATCATCTACACACACACACTCAGACACACACACAAACACGTTTTTCTATTATGGTCCAAACTTTCCTTCTATTGTATTTGTAGTGATCGAATTATATTTTCTGTCCCCTATCCCTAAACCTAACCCTCACACAAATATTTCTGCCATTTTTAACATTTTATTAAAGCATATTTTATTATATTAGTATGTATAGAAAGCAACAAAAGGAGTGAACTTTGTTTTCAGAGGCATTTTTTTTCTTCATATCTTCACAGTCAAGCACACACAGACGGCGAGAATAAAGAGCAGCCGTGTACAAATACGCTCTGTTAGCTTCACATGTGTCCCTGGAGTTGATTCACAAAAGAAAAGTTCTGTGAGTTTCTTCTGTTTACATTTTTATAGAGATAGATATACTGTACATCAGTGTCACCATGGCAACGCCTCCCAGCAGTGCCCTTTATAAACTGACTTCTGAGAGAAGATTCTGTCTGTGTGTGGGAGTGTGTTTCACTGTCATATTAGGTTTCACTGTGACTGACACACACACATGCGCGCACACACACGCACACTCATGCACAGACACACACATACACACACACACACACACACACATATATATATATATATATATATATATACACACATGTTGGTGCAGCTATCATTATGAGGACTCTCCATAGACATAATGATTTTTATACCGTACGAACTATAGATTCTATCCCCTAACCCTAACCCTGGGAGTGATGGTGGCGTAGTGGGCTAAAGCACGTATCTGGCAATCAGAAGGTTGCTAGTTCAATCCCCACAGCCACCTCCATTGTGTCCTTGAGTAAGGCACTTAACTCCAGGTTGCTCCAGGGGGATTGTCCCTGTAATAAGTGCACTGTAAATCGCTTTGGATAAAAGCGTCTGCCAAACGCATAAATGTAAATGTAAAACCCTCACAAAAAATTTTCTGCATTTTCAATAAAACATTGTTTAGTATGTTTAAGTGATTTGAATTTTGGGGACACTAGAAATGTCCTCATAAGCCACATTTATAGCATAATACCCTTGTAATTACCAGTTTGTAACCTAAAAAAAAGTCCTCTTAAACCACTTAAACCTGCCCACACACACACACACACACACAGACATACACACACACACACACAGAGACACACAGACAGACACACAGAGACATACACTCACACACTCACACACAGACAGACACACAGAGACAGACACAGACACACATACACACACACAGACAGACACACAGAGACATACACACACATACACACACACAGACAGACACACAGAGACATACACACACAGACACAGACAGACAGACAGACACAGAGAGACATACACTCACACTCACACAGACAGACACACACACAGACAGACACACAAAGACATACACTCACTCACACACACACACACACACACACACACACACACACACACACACACAGACAGACACACAGAGACATACACACACACACACACACAGACAGACACACAGAGACACACACACACACACACACACACACACACAGACAGACACACAGAGACATACACACACACACACACACTCACACGCACACACAAGCACACACACTGATGAATTTTAGAAATGTACATCTGTATAATTCATCTGAAGAAGTTTACTGGATTCATTTGTGTTGAAACTACATAAATAATTTCTGTTGGCATTAAGTGAAACTTGGCAGGGGAATTCCAGTTCCCAGTGTGCTCTGCATGGGGAGAGTAAATGTTAAAAATGAAGAGTTATTTTATGGGCTTTTGAGCAAGATGAGAAAAGAGGGAGATTCAAGTTGTGTTATTTGGGGATTTAGAAGAGTTTCTGTAGTATTGGAGTTTTGTGGGTTGCCAATGAGTGCTTTTACATGCACGTTCTTATGCCAGTTATGCTTAATAAGCCGACAACGTGTGTGGTCATGCAAACGCCTTAAATGGCGTTCCTTTATAATAATAATAATACATTTTATTTGTATAGCACCTTTCATACATAAAATGCAGCTCAAAGCTTTTCAGAGTAAGGTCATAAACGGTTTGAGCAAAAACAGATTTTTTATTTTAGCCTATTTTTATTTACACATTTCAATTTCATGACAAAATTCCATCATATTAAATTGCGTTATTTTTAAATAAATTAAATGAATAGAACTTAATACATTTAGTTTTTGTTTTATTTTGTTGAAGATTTCTCAACTTGATGAATTTTTGTTATTGAATTGAAATGTGCAAATCTTAATTCAGCGTACTGGGGTAAACGCACATATGCTTTGGTTTAGCAACTAATAATAAGTGTACACAGTTTATACTTTAAAACTGACTTTAAGATTTTGCTGAATTAGTTTGCCGTATCGTTTTATTGTGGTTTACTCAGTTTCATGCCTCGTGCCACCTCCCACAAGATGCCGCCCTGGGCAACTGCCCATGTCACCCATACCTAAATCCGCCACTGATTTTTAGTGTAGTTTCTCTGAACAGATCTCTCTCTACTCTCTCTACTTTTGTCTTGCTGATTTATTTTTCATCTGCTCCTTGAAGATTTAGGTCAGAATTTGCAGAAATAGCATTAAAATTCACAGACTGCAACAAGAAATTTGACAGGGAAAGTGTTTAAAAGAATATGAGGAAAACAGAGAAAGAGACCAAAAACAGTAACAATTACTGATACCAAAAGTTCCATGCTATTATACCATATTTTTTATTTTATATACAGTGCATCTGGAAAGTATTCACAGCGCTTCACTTTTTCCACATTTTGTTATGTTACAGCCTTATTCCAAAATGGATTAAATTCATTATTTTCCTCAAAATTCTACAAACAAAACCCCATAATGACAACGTGAAAGAAGTTTGTTTGAAATCTTCGAAAAAAATCACATGTATATAAGTATTCACAGCCTTTGCTCAATACTTTGTTGAAGCACCTTTGGCACCAATTACAGCCTCAAGTCTTTTTGAGTATGATGCTACAAGCTTGGCACACCTATTTTTGGGCAGTTTCTCCCATTCTTCTTTGCAGGACCTCTCAAGCTCCATCAGGTTGGATGGGGAGCGTCGGTGCACAGCCATTTTCAGATCTCTCCAGAGATGTTCAATCGGGTTCAAGTCTGGGCTCTGGCTGGGCCACTCAAGGACATTCACAGAGTTGTCCCGGAGCCACTCCTTTGTTATCTTGGCTGTGTGCTTAGGGTCGTTGTCCTGTTGGAAGATGAACCTTCGCCCCAATCTGAGGTCCAGAGCGCTCTGGAGCAGGTTTTCATCAAGGATGTCTCTGTACATTGCTGCATTCATCTTTCCCTCGATCCTGACTAGTCTCCCAGTTCCTGCCGCTGAAAAACATCCCCACAGCATGATGCTGCCACCACCATGCTTCACTGTAGGGATGGTATTGGCCAGGTGATGAGCGGTGCCTGGTTTCCTCCAGACATGACGCTTGCCATTCAGGCCAAAGAGTTCAATCTTTGTTTCTCATGGTCTGAGAGTCCTTCAGGTGCCTTTTGGCAAACTCCAGGCAGGCTGTCATGTGCCTTTTACTGAGGAGTGGCTTCCGTCTGGCCACTCTACCATACAGGCCTGATTGGTGGAGTGCTGCAGAGATGGTTGTTCTTCCGGAAGGTTCTCCTCTCTCCACAGAGAAATGCTGGAGCTCTGTCAGAGTGACCATCAGGTTCTTGGTCACCTCCCTGACTAAGACCCTTCTCCCCCGATTGCTCAGTTTGGCCAGGCGGCCAGCTCTAGGAAGAGTCCTGGTGCTTCCAAACTTCTTCCATTTACGGATGATGGAGGCCACTGTGCTCATTGGGACCTTCAATGCTGCAGAAATATTTCTGTACCCTTCCCCAGATCTGTGCCTCCATACAATCCTGTCTCGGAGGTCTACAGACAATTCCTTGGACTTCATGGCTTGGTTTGTGCTCTGACTTGCACTGTTAACTGTGGGACCTTATATAGACAGGTGTGTGCCTTTCCAATTCATGTCCAATCGACTGAATTTACCACAGGTGGACTCCAATCAAGTTGTAGAAACATCTCAAGGATGATCAGTGGAAACAGGATGCACCTGAGCTCAATTTTGAGTGTCATGGCAAAGGCTGTGAATACTTATGTACATGTGATTTTTTTCATTTTTTATTTTTAATACATTTGCAAAGATTTCAAACAAACTTCTTTCACGTTGTCATTATGGGGTATTGTTTGTAGAATTTTGAGGAAAATAATGAATTTAATCCATTTTGGAATAAGGCTGTAACATAACAAAATGTGGAAAAAGTGAAGCGCTGTGAATACTTTCCGGATGCACTGTATACTGTATAAATGAACATTTATCCTCCTGAGAGCCGAGCGTGACTGCTGTGTGCATTTTTCATTTCCCTTTTTGATTTGTAACTAGTAGCACCTAATAAACAAGCAAAAAAGAAATAAATTCTTGAGCAAATAGTTTTTCTAAAAATCAATGTCCTCATATGTGGACCACAGGACTAAGTTGTGAAATTTTAAGTAATATTAAGCTATAGAAAGTCAGGTTTCTTTTATCAAATAGTTTATTATGTGTCCAGGAGTGTTGATTATTCATGTTTTTGAGACGTTACAGAAATTACATCAGAAATTATCATAATTAATTCAGATTCAAAGTAATGTCCAGCATCATCCAATCACTGTCAATCATGTTAAAATAAAATGATACATTATAAATTCTGAATCTATGTACTGATTATCATTGTCACATGTCTGTCAAACATGTTGAGTGATCCAAACATCATCTGCAGCCTGAAACTGAACTTTTGATCAGATTTTAGGAGTGAATGCACTTAACTGCATAGAGAGTTATAGGATGCTCCCTTGCTCCCTATTTAGTGAATGACTTAACCTCCAGTGTGCTGTCTGTCTGCACTGGTCTCAGAACAGTTTGAAATGCACCTTAATTTCCAATCAGAGTGCCCATGCTGACCCCGATCCACGATCGAAAGCACCTACAATGGGAACGTGAGCATCAGAACTGGACCATGGAGCAATGGAAGAAGGCGGCCTGATCTGATGAATCACATTTTCTTTTAGATCATGTGGACGGCCAGGTTTACCTGGGGAAGAGATGGCAGCAGGATGCACTATGGGAAGAAGGCAGGCCGGCGGAGGCAGTGTGATGCTCTGGGCAATGTTCTGCTGTGAAACCTTGGGTCCTGGCATTCATGTGGATGTTACAGACCACGTACACCCCTTCATGGCAGCGGTATTCCCTGATGGCAGTGGCCTTTTTCAGCAGGATAATGTCCCCTGCCACACTGCAAAAATGGTTCAGGAATGGTTTGAGGAACATGACAAAGAATTCAAGGTGTTGCCCTGGCCTCCAAATTCCTCAATCTCAATCTGATTGAGCATCTATGGGATGTGCTGGACCAACAAGTCCGATCCATGGAGGCCCCACCTTTAAGCTTACAGGACTTGAAAGATCTGCTGCTAATGTCTTGGTGCCAGATACCACAGGACACCTTCAGAGGTCTTGTGGAGTCCATGCCTCGACGGGTCAGAGCTGTTTTGGCGGCACGAGGGGGACCTACACGATATTAGGCAGGTGGTTTTAATGTTTAATGAGAGAGAGACAGATAATTTTCATTATTACAATACAAACAAAATCTCTCGTTACAGAAATACGGGGTAGAAAATCTACTTAAATTTCAGTGAATAATCTACTTATTATTTCAGTTGTCATGTATTTATATAATATGATAATATTTTTTGTATTGCTTATTTTAATACAAAATCTTTCTATTACTGCAATTTATTTACTGTAATACAGTGCAAATTACTGAATTACTGTAATGAGAATTAGGGATGGGCACGAGTACTCGGAAGTGACAGCAATGATCAGTCATGAAAATACTTTAATTTTGAGATTATTTACGTTGTCATTTTCAGCGCTGATTGTCAACAGAGATGTCTCATAGCAACCAAACTGATAAACGATGCTGCAATGCTAACGTTTGTTCTACAGGTTTACGATAATCAAAAGAAAGTTCAATCCACTGTGTTTTGCTAAACAGGTTTTATTGTCAGACATATAATGTAGAAACTTTGACTCATTAATGTATATTATTTAGTAAAAGTCAAGGTTTATCATTGACTGTAAATCTCCCTCGGTGCTGACATGTTTGCGTGACACACCTGCATCTTGGCGAAATCAGAGCTAAAGATCCGCACCTGTTGTAAGTCCAACATAAAGTGACGTTCCATTGCAGTTTTCCCAGTATGAAGTTTAAAATTCCAATTTAAATGGGAGAGAGCATGAATCATCACAGCAACAAATTCCAACAGAGCGCAGCGTGACTTTCTGTCCGGGGCAGAGACGGCGCTCTACACTCTGGAAAAGCACGCACACACAAGGCGAAATCACGGCCGGCACTGAATCAGCTGATCAGCGGGAGAGCGAGATAAGGGGCAGCCGGAGGCGCTGGTTTGAGAGAGAGAGAGAGACACATGCGGCCGCGCTGCACGTTTGTTTATGTTGGTTTTAAGTTCATTTATATCATCATTAAACCTTTATGTTGACTGTTCAGCCGGTTCCCCCCTCCTCCTTGCCCATCCTTTATCTGTTACAGTGGTGCCAAAACCCGGGAGGGAGGAGGGATGTGCTGTCACAGAGTCATCGCCGCTGCCATCTGCCAGGGGAGCAGCTGCGGCCATCTGCCTGGGGACGGAGGGGTTGCTGCCATCTGCCGGGGGAGGCGCGAGCTGGCATCTGCCAGAGGGCGGAGGAGTGGATGAGGACCGGGCGACAGCGTGACCGGGAGCTGGTGAGCAAGTCCTTCTCTCTCTCTCTCCTCTCTCTCTCTCTCTGTGTGTCTCCGCTCACCCTTTCCCTCTCCCCACGCTTCCCCTTGTCTCTCCCCCAGGTTCACAGGAGGCGGGGTGGGCCACCGGCTGACAGAACGGCCGGAAGGGCAACGAATTATTCAGACCGGTGGCGCCCCTTAAACATGGTACTATGGATGGTAGTTAGTTGCCTATGTAGGTAACATTTTAAGGGATCATAGCACTACTGTGTGAAGGCTATTCAAAAAGTATAATTCTTTTGGCTAGTTTGTGTCCTGTGTGCACAGCCCCTTGAAAGGCAGCCTACTGTGTAGGCAGTGAGACAGCTCACAGTGTGTGTGTTTATGTGAGTATATTTAGGGTTTGTCTGGCGGTGAATGAACAGTATGTGTGCGCAAAAACAAGTTTCACAAACACACCCACGCGCACACATCCATTAAACGGTAAGCCAAGAATTAATTCCAAGCAATCTGAAATTCTTCCCCTGCTGATATAGAAATTACAGCCCCCAGTCTGTTTACCTGTTCCAGATTCACAGATCAAACCTCACCAGGCAATGAATTTTAATTCACTTCATCAGCAGACAATGGCAGAAGTTCACAGGCTATGTTTGATAAATATGCTTTCTATGTGAAAATAATAGTATGTCACGTAAGGTAAAGTACGGTATGTTCCCCATAGCAGGATGTTAATCATGTGCTTGTATGTCCTTGTAGACGTACCACAGCATCATGCCGTTGAGATACAATAGCAAACAGACTTCACATTTTCTCATATATTTTAACATGATTTTTATTGATTGGGTAAATTTCCATCTATAAAAATATTGTATGTGATCTAATGATCATGAGATCAGATTTTAGTATAGCGTTTGTTTATTCACAAGTCTTTTTCTCTTAGGTATTTTTAATGGTCACATTGCATGACTGTGGCAACATTTTTGCAAAATGAAATGACATGCTTTATTACATGTTTTCCAGTGGGGGGCGCCAAAAAGCGAGTGGAGTATGGTTGTAATCAGACAAGGATTTTAAAGGAATATTCCGGGTTCAATACAAGTTAATCTCAGGTCTTTTTAAAGGTCACATTGCGTGACTGTGGCAACATTTTTGCAAAATGAAATGACATGCTTTATTACATGTTTTCCAGTGGGGGGCGCCAAAAAGCGAGTGAAATATGGTTGTAATCAGACAAGGATTTTAAAGGAATATTCCGGGTTCAATACAAGTTAATCTCAGGTCTTTTTAAAGGTCACATTGCGTGACTGTGGCAACATTTTTGCAAAATGAAATGACATGCTTTATTACATGTTTTCCAGTGGGGGGCGCCAAAAAGCGAGTGAAATATGGTTGTAATCAGACAAGGATTTTAAAGGAATATTCTGGGTTCAATACAAGTTAATCTCAGGTCTTTTTAAAGGTCACATTGCGTGACTGTGGCAACATTTTTGCTAAATGAAATGATGTGTTTTTTTACATGTTTTCCAGTGTCAGGGCGCCAAAAAGTTACAGTGAAATATGGTTGTAATGAGACAAGGATTTTAAAGGAATATTCCGGTAAATTAATAAAATAAATTAATCTCAATCGACAGCATTATTATGATTACCACAAAAATACATTTTAGATTCGTCCCTCCTTTTCTTTAAAAAGAGCAAAAATCTGTGTTCCAAAGAGACACTTGTAATTTTATAAAAGCACTTACATTAATTATTTTGTTAAAACTCATGAAGTTTTTGAAATCATTGTTTTTACAGTCATTTTAGGGTTTTTGAGTTTACAGTGTTACACTGTCATAGCAACAAGCTGTAAAATGTGATATAACTTTACACAAAAAAGGTTAGTTAGTGATTTTATCCCACTAAAATCATATTAACAGACATAATGTTTATGTCTTGTGGCTATACAATTGATTCATGCTGTTGATTGAGCTTAAATTGTATTTAACCCAGAATATTCCTTTAAGGTGAATATTAGATGGAGTGAAACATACCTTTCTAACCTAAAACTTGAATCTAAACCTACCCTATAGTGTCCTAAAAGAGAATGCAGCATGAAAAGCACATTTTCTGAGGCAACCATGTCATTTTGTGTCATTTCTATGACTCTTTCGTCTCACGTGTCAGCTTACGTGCTCGTCTGGGCTTGAATATTCGAACTCCGAGTCCAAAGTCCAACACTCTATCAGGTGAGCAACCACACAAGCTAATCATGTTAGAATAAGTATGTAAATGTAGGTGGGTCTGTACAACAAGCGTTAAAATGTGTCGTACAAGTAAAAGCGTTTTGATATCATAACATTGCAGTGTGTGCGTAACAGTGTGAAAAATATGTCTTTATAAAGTCATAATCATCCGTTGTACTCGTGATTTGAGTGAAAGTGACTAAAACACACAGTTGCTGTAGCACCTCTAGTGTTCATTTCACCAGGAAACTGTGGCAAAATGTAGAACTCGGCACGTAAAACTCTGCAAAAATGTAGTTACAGTAACGTTCAGTCTATAAGACTAATTGATGCAAAACTAATCCTGTTTACATAGTAAGTTATGGGCGCAAGCGTTCTTTTTGGTCCCTGGATTTTGTTATTGCTTTGAGTGTGAGTGGTCTCGCGTTCAAATTCTAATTTAAATGTTTCTTTTTTAATAAGCCAATGGAAATTGCAGCAGTATGTCAGGAGTGATTATGCAGTTTATGCAATTTTATTTTGTGATTTCGCTAGAATGGAGAGTAAATTAAATGAGCAGACACCAAAACATAAAAAAATTTATATTCCGGGCCTGGGTAGCTCAGCGAGTATTGACACTGACTACCACCCCTGGAGTCGCAAGTTTGAATCCAGGGTGTGCTGAGTGACTCCAGCCAGGTCTCCTAAGCAACCAAATTGGCCCGGTTGCTAGGGAGGGTAGAGTCACATGGGGTAACCTCCTTGTGGTCGCTATAATGTGGTTCTCGCTCTCGGTGGGGCGCGTGGTGAGTTGAGCGTGGATGCCGTGGAGAATAGCGTGAAGCCTCCACACGTCTTCGCGGTAACGTGTGCAACAAGATGCGCGGATTGACGGTCTCAATCGCAGAGGCAACTGAGATTCGTCCTCCGCCACCCGGATTGAGGCGAGTCACTAGAGCGCATTGGGAACTGGGCATTCCAAATTGGGGAGAAAAGAGGAGAAAAAAATTTTATATTCCAGCATAACTTTAGCTATGTTTCCATCCAAGATGTTAAAAAGAACAAAATCATCACTTCCAGATATACTGTTGCCACTGTGACTTTTTTAAAATTAATAAAGAACTTGCAGTTCAGAACACGCAGACAAAACACTGTAAAGAACTTTGTCTCATGTCTGGGAGCGACAGCGTGTCACACAGTTCTGGGAGCACTATGTGTGTGTGTTCCTCAATCCTTATGACTTTGCAGATTTATAAGATCAAAAGTGTCAATAAACCTGCTCTTCGGCACAGATCAAGTTTGTATTCGACTTATTTGCTCTGCAAACTCTTTGCAGGCTTTGGATTTTCAGGACACTGTTATTTAAGGGTGACCAGAGCAACATTTCAGATGCGATGATTGGTCCGCTGGTCAGTCCAGTTATGAACGTTACAGTTATTCAGTCACATTACTTTTTTTTATGTGCATTCAGTAAATGTGTTTCCATCATAGTTTATGCACATTTCTTGTTATCGAATAAAACATTTATCCAACTCAAGCGAGCTTTCCTTTTTTTTTTTTTTGTATGCACATTTTGGAGACTTTTATTTGTATCTTGGTGTTTCCAACCAGCAGTTTTTCTGCTATTGTCTCTTATTTTAACACACTAAAATCTAAATATAAACTCCTGCTTGACAATTGGGGATGCCTCCTCTGTATTGGATACTTTCTGCAGCAATCTATTTTATAAAGTGAGGCGGATTAAATTGACAGCCTGAACTCATTATTATTCAGAATAATGAGAATTAGGAAACATGCTAAGTTGAAATACTGGCTTCTCCAATAACAGTGCTACAGCCAGTATATTCTACTTTGAAGTTTCCATTCCGGGCCGGAATTTCTGTTTATGTTTTGGCCTGTGTGATCCCTCCCACTGCCCACTCACCAATAGTATTTCGACAACGCCGGGTTGCCAGATTTGAACAAGTTTGCAGGCAAAAAACACTGCGTGCTGCAGCCATGGAAGCCAGCAAACAAACTGGATCAGAGATAACAGATTCCACCTGACCTAAAAAGCCTCGCCATCCATCTAAAAACCACCATGACCAGAGGCGTAGTAAAACAAAGATAAATATTGGAGATGCCTTTGGAAGATGGAGACAGCTTAAAGCCCAGAAATCCTTTAAAACAGACGCTGAGTTGGCTAATTTGCATGTCAACATTCTGGCAACCCGCATGAGCTTCGAGTCTGAGGCGGGGCAGACAACTCTCCAATAATTTGAATTTGGACTACAGTACCCATTTCAAACGCTTGTTGTCAATCTTACATATAGCACCTTTAAATAGTTTTTCAATGGATGATTTTTACTTTTACTTAAATATGAAAATTGAGTACTTTTTCCACCACTGCAGGGCTCAACAGTGTGACCGATTCAGTCGCATATGCGAGTGAAAATGATTGCGTGGGACCGTGGAAAATTATTTGGGCTCACCGGTGCGACTGACATTTGACACCTTAACTTATGAACTTTTATAGTACCATCAGAATAAATACTCACGTATGCATATAAAATTATATACAAAATACTTTTAAAAAGTGTTTTTATACTAGTTATTTTGCACCAAAAGTGCTGTTTTCTCATTCTAATTTAGCAGAGACAGACGAGGCTGAATCCAGCTTCTTATTTGCGGAAGCGCGTACTGGAGCGCTCTCTATTCCTCCCTCTCTTTTCCCTCACCATGCACGCATGGACTGAGAGAAAGGCACATAGGCAGATATACCACGTAAAGATGGTTTAAGTGGAGTTTCTTGCTGTTTTATCTGTCAAAATGTTATGGCCGCTATGGCAGGTGAAGATTGTTGAATAAAGACATAAATTTATGTCTATTCCTCACACAGAGCTATGAAAAGGCTTCCAAGACTTTGATTATAGTGTACAAATAAAATAGATTATTTTTATGATTGTTTTATGGTGCTTTTGTGGTGTATTTGAATTCAGAGTGATAATAATTTTGAGCACAGAGGCAGATGCCGTACAGACAGACCACACAAATATGACACGTAGACAACAGCAGTGGGCTGATAAAACAGTCTTGCATGTGTTTGAAAGTTCACAGCTGTGCTGGAGAGAGTCACATCATCCACTGCATGTGTTTGACTGAGTGGGTGATGTGAGCGTTTTATGAATGCGTCTGCAGCGGCCACACACACACACAATGAGCAGTGAAATCAGGGCCTTGAATATTTTGAAGTGGACTCCTCACTGTTTGACTTTGCTTGGAAGATTTTAAATTGCATGTGGACCGGTGGGAGTTTTGTCATGTTTCTGTCAGTGGATTTGCTTGAAATAAAAGATTACATTGTCAGGCATCTCACCGGGTGCTCGTCTGGCCTCTGTGTGCAAAGAATATTATTGCTACAAAGAATGTTAAGCAGCCACATCTTGACATTATTTGTGATGTGATTCAACACGCAGCCCTGCTGTACAAGAAACATATTGATATTACTTACCTGCCTGACAACTGGCAAAATGACATTTACAGTTTGACCGTCATCGCACCAGGAGGATGCACATAGAAACTAGATTTTTACATTTTCTGAACAGAATGTGATTGCTTTTTGCCCTTGCACTTTCTACTGGTGGATATACTAAGGCATTTTGAATGGTGTGGCTGAACGACCTGCCCCTCCCTCTCGTCATCATCGCCCCGCCTCTGAGGGCCATCCTTCAGCCAGGCTCACGACAGGAGTGGGCAGGAGAGAGAAGAGATGCATAATTAATAAGCCTCATTTAGGCAGCAGGAAACGTGGCACACCTAAGATGTGTTTAGCCTTGTCACCGCTGCCTATAAACGTAGAGCGTGCCTGTTCTCGGGAGGCACAGCTTCTATTTCCTCACAGATCCAGGAGCAGAGCGGGGAGGGTTCCGGCAGAATTAGATGCATGCCTGACCCACATCCCGGGACCCCCGGTGCGAATTAGAAGTGACGCTGGGGGATTGAAGCACATGTCACGGCTGATGGGCACTTTCCCCTGACACACAGTGGCCCTGGGAAGACAGTCCACTGAGGAAGCCGCCACCCCACATGCCACGGACCTATGAGGGGAGCATATGCGGACGCCGGACACCACCCACGTCCTGGATCCTCCTCTGCACACTCTCCATCCTACACGACACCCCCTTTCACCATGAGGATGCCAGATTCCCCTTTATTTTGGACACTTTCCCCCTTGGATACTATTTTCCCCATTTATGAACATTTTATGTTTATTATTATTTTCAATAAATACCTCTCCGTTGCTTGACGCCACAACCACTGTGTCTGTCTCTTGCTCACCCCGCCACAGTGGTGTAGAATGTGGGCAATTTGTGGGCAGAGAAGGCACAGTTGGGCACCCATGGTGAAGTCACTCTCCCTCTCATTTGCTGGATAGATGGAAAGCCTGGAGTGGGACGGAGGAAACACGTGGACAGCCTTCCAGCCAAAGCCAAGGGTAAATGGCATTTTATAAGCATTTACCCTGCGGTTGGTTGAGGCTGTCATATTAATTTGTGTTTTCTCTGTTCCCACCCGGGTGCGAGCGAGAGGGAGAGCTGGCCTGGAGAGGTATCCCCCATATGCCCACTCTGACCTTAGGGCCTGGTTGAGGAAGTAGCCTTCCTGCGTGGGTGGCAAGGAGGGTGCACCTCCGGCTCTGGAATCTGTGTCCGGATAGGAGCATGGTAGGAGGTTCCGACAGGGTGAAGCTTGGGGAGGGGGTGGGGGGGATGTGGCGGAATGACCCGCCCCTCCCTCTTGTCATTGTCGCCCCACCTCTGAGGGCCGTCCTTCAGCCAATCTCACGAACGGGAGTGGGCAGGAGAGAGAAGAGGTGCATAAATAATAAGCCTCGTTTAGGCAGCGGGGAATGGGGCACACCTGATGTGTGTTTGGCCACGTCACCGCTGCCAAATAAATGTAGAGCGTGCCTTCTCTCAGGAGGCCACCTTCTATCTCCTTGTGTGCACACACTAGCATCCTCATAGATCCAGGAGCAGAGCAGGGAGGGTTCTGGCCAAATGAGATGTGTGCCGGACCCACATCCCTGGACACCGGCACGAATTAGATATGACGCTGGTGGATTGAAGAACACATCGTGGCCAACAAGCACAGATACCGAGCTGCTTTCTCCTCACACACAGCGGCCCTGGGAAGACAGGCCGCCGCGGAAGTCGCCACCCCACGCGCCATAGACCTATGAGGGGAGCGTGTGCGGCTGCCGGACCCCACCCACGTCCTGGATCCTCCATCCTACACAACGCCCAAAGCATTTGCAATCTGCAGTATTAGGGCTGGACAATAAGGACTGCCCGATGGCCCGTGGCCAATGTGAGAGAGATTCAGGCCAGTTGCAAGAACTGCAGGAAATTCACACATTCTTTCGTTTTAACATATTGGTGAAAATTAGTAATCCACACATAGGAACACGAGAAATCAACAGTTTCTTTCTATTGGACTGTAAATCTTTGTCTCTCCATGCATCTCTCTCATCATTTCTCTCTGTGCAGCGTAGACACTGTTTAACGTGCATGCGCTCACACAAAGGGACAGAGCGCAAGTATTGTTCCCACAGTAAAAAAAGTGCTTTTTTCTCTATTTATTAACGCCTTTAGATATGAAGCACTGATGAAACGTAATACATTTATTAAATCCCGGTTATACACGTGGCTGGAAATCGGAGCTGCTCAGTATCCCAAATGTAAGTACATTTAACAACAAGCTAATGTTTCAAAACGTAAACATTAATTCAACATGCTAATGACGTTTGATATGAATAAAAGCAAAATCACAATGGCTATTATTATTATTATCAGAGCTGTTTAGCTCGAAGATTACATTTAAACCAGTTTACTTCATACAGTGGTGGCCAAAAACATTGGCACCCTTGGTAAATATGAGCAAAGGCTGCTGTGAAAAAAATATGTCTTTATTGTTTATCCTTTTGATCTTTCATTCAAAATATTCACAAAAATATATCCTCTAATGGATATCAAACAATTGCAAACACAACACAAGTTTTATCAAAAAACAAATATTTTTGTCAAATATATGTGTGGCACAATTATTGCCATTATTGACTTCCTGTTTCAGAAGGGTATAAATATGAGGTAACACACAGGCCAAATTCCCTTAATCATCCATCACAATGGGTAAGACCAAAGAATGAAGTGTGTTGAGCTTCACAAAATGGAAAATGGCAATAAGAAAATAGCTTAAGCATTGAAAATACCCATTTCCATCATCAGGGCAATAATTAAGAAGTTCTAATCAACTGGAGATGTTAAGAATTGGCCTGGAAGAGGACGTGTGTCTATATTGTCTCCACGCACAGTGGGGAGGATGGTTCGAGTGGCCAAAAATTCTCCAAGGATCACGGCTGGAGAATTGCAGGAATTAGTTGGGTCTTGGGGACATAAAGTCTCCAAAATTACAATCAGATGTCACCTTCATCACAACAAGTTGTTTGGGAGGGTTTCAAGAAAAAAGTCTCTGCTCTCATCCAACATCAAACTCAAGCGTCTTCAGTTTGCCAGACACTACTGGATCTTCAAATGGGACCGGGTTCTATGGTCAGATAAAACAAAAATAGAGCTTTTTGGCAGAATTAGGCATCTTGGAAAAGAGAGGTTGCACAAAGTATTGAATAAAAGGGTGCCAATAATTGTGCCGCACATATATATTTAACAAATATATATATATACTTTTTATAAAACTTGTGTTGTGTTTGCAACATTAGAGAATAGATTTGTGTATCCATTAGAGGATAGATTTTTGTGAATATTTTAAATGAAAGATCAAAAGGATAAACAATAAAGACATTTTTCACAGCCTTCTTTGCTCATATTTACCAAGGGTGCCAATATTTTTGGCCACCACTTTATCATCTTCATAACATGCTAGTTACATATCTAATTTCTGGACTGTACAGGTATTTTCTTTCTGTGCTTTGTGTATCAGTCAGTGTTAGTCTTGTTCGGTTTATCTAATTTCATGTTTAATTCCAAACTCTTAATTCACAGATTAGCCCTGATATCTACCTACTGTATATTACACGTCACAACCGATTTAATAGCGTGGTCTCCTCTCTGGGGAATTCATATTCATCCAATAATCAAATCTTTAACTCAGTGACTAAATCTTTGATTCTTCTTGTAAAAACTACCCGCAGCTTAAAAGTTGCATGACTAAATGGGTGACTGAAAACTCAACATTTGCTTCACAGAACTCTTCACTGAACAAGACATATGTAAATGGCAGAATGGCAAAATAATAAATGTGATAAAATTTGATGGGAAATTGTCTTAAAAACATAATATATATATATATATATATATATAAACAAATATTTAGCTTCGGACACATTTTTAAAACCATGGTATAAACAGCTATTTTTCATTTTTATGATGAGGTCAGTGAAAATTTTGGCAGGGCAAGTAAAAATCGGAGAGAAAAAACATCCTTAGCGTTGAGCCCTGAGTATGTATCACAAGCACAATAATGCCTGCAACTGAAAAAAAAAAAATAAAAAAAAATAAAATAAAAATCTTGCATTTAAAAAAAGTTGGGCACATCTGGAGAAATAATAATTGAATAAAAAAATAAATAAAAAAATTATTTTATAAATCTGCTTTGGGTGTCTGTTTTCTTTAGATATTGTTTGCACAATTGTTTTGTTATTGTTTTTCAATCGTAAGATACATCAGAACTTAGGCTAATTAATGCATTTTAGTCAAACATGACTTCACCTCAACAACTTTATGCAATCTGAGTTATTAAATATTTTTTTAGGCTATTCGATTAATCGTCTGAATAATCGTTAGATTACTCAATTACCAAAATAATAGATAGTGATATGAAATAATAATATTAATAATAATAATAATGATTATTTTTCTTATAATAATAATAATGATAATCATAATGATGATGATGATAATAATAATTAGTAGTAGCTGTAGCAGCCATACTTCTTACTTTCAAAAACAGTAGAAAGTATGATATTTTGAACAAACCCTTAACCCCTAAAGCTTGAACGATGTCCAGTATAGCAGATTCAGAAATGAAGAAAAGATTCTACAGTTGTGCTCAAAAGTTTGCATACCCTGGCAGAAATTGTGAAATTTTGGCATTGATTTTGAAAATATGACTGATCATGCAAAAAACTGTCTTTTATTTAAGGATAGTGATCATATGAAGCCATTTATTATCACATAGTTGTTTGGCTCCTTTTTAAATCATAATGATAACAGAAATCACCCAAATGGCCCTGATCAAAAGTTTACATACCCTTGAATGTTTGGCCTTGTTACAGACACACAAGGTGACACACACAGGTTTAAATGGCAATTAAAGGTTGTTTCAAAGAGCACAATACGACGATACTTGAACAAAAATGAGCTGCATGGTCGAGTTGCCAGAAAGAAGCTTTTTCATGCCTCACAGCTTCTGGCACACTGTAATTTGGAGTGACGAGACCAAAATAGAGCTTTATGGTCACAACCATAAGTGCTATGTTTGGAGAGGGGTCAACAAGTATTGTGCTCCTTGAAACAACCACACCATCTTTTTCCAGAGCAGCCTGTATTTCTCCTGAGGTTACCTGTGGGTTTTTCTTTGTATCCCGAACAATTCTTCTGGCAGTTGTGGCTGAAATCTTTCTTGGTCTACCTGACCTTGGCTTGGTATCAAGAGATCCCTGAATTTTCCACTTCTTAAGTGATTGAACAGTACTGACTGGCATTTTCAAGGCTTTGGATATCTTTTTATATCCTTTTCCATCTTTATAAAGTTCCATTACCTTGTTACGCAGGTCTTTTGACAGTTCTTTTCTGCTCCCCATGGCTCAGTATCTAGCCTGCTCAGTGCATCCACGTGAGAGCTAACAAACTCATTGACTATTTATACACAGACACTAAGTGCAATTTAAAAAGCCACAGGTGTGGGAAATTAACCTTTAATTGCCATTTAAACCTGTGTGTGTCACCTTGTGTGTCTGTAACAAGGCCAAACATTCAAGGGTATGTAAACTTTTGATCAGGGCCATTTGGGTGATTTCTGTTATCATTATGATTTAAAAAGGAGCCAAACAACTATGTGATAATAAATGACTTCATATGATCACTATCCTTAAATAAAAGGCATTTTTTTTTCATGATCAGTCATATTTTCAAAATCGATGCCAAAATTTCACAATTTCTGCCAGGGTATGCAAACTTTTGAGCACAACTGTATATCAGATTAACCATTGACAGTAAAGGCCTAAATTCGTAACACTGCTCTGATGGTGACATGAATATTTATTTGTGCTAATAACTTTTGAATCTCTTTGACTTTGAAATGACTTAATCATCATTTTACAGCATGAAGAATTTCTAATCCCTTTATGCAGAGCTCATGGGAGTCAAGCATTTGTCACATATCGCTTCTGAAGTAGCACACTAGAATCTACACCAATTCCAGTTCAGCTGACATGTCTTTTACACACTTCAAAGGGCCCTTTGAAGGGACAGTGTGTGAAAGGATTGTAGACAGGCTGAGTAACTCTCCGCAATCTTGTTGGCCGGCTAATTCTCTCTTGAGTTGCTGGCGTGCATATTAAGTTCATCAGTGTATCACAGTAGCTATGAGCACGAGAGCTCAGGATTCTTATCAGACAGTCAATTACGAGTATTAACCATTCTGACAGTGCACACAGGACGTGCAGCGGCCACAGATGAAGCGATGGTAATTAATACATACTGTCCTCTTGAGACTGCCCTACAATCCCTCTGCAAATGACTCTGTCAATATGTGTGCTTTTCACAGCGCGTACCTCGGCCTGGTGTCCGCTGAGGTTTATTTACAGAGCACGAGAGGTGACAGACGGGAGATGGATGCTCGTGTTTGGACTGTAGTTCATTATAGACCTCTCGACAGCTGATTTCTTTTTAATCATTCATGATGGTTATAGAGTGCAACAGTGACTGCCCATTATTTAGCAAGTATTTTTCAGATTTTCTCAATTTCCTCCATTCTCCTAAATGAAGACAAAATAACTTTTTTTTTTCTCAAATAAGATAATTTTTTTAAACATAGTTTTACATTAAGAATTATTTTAGTGTAGGGGCCTGGGTAGCTCAGTGGTAAAGACGCTGACTACCACACCTGGAGTCGCATGTTTGAATCCAGGGTATGCTGAGTGACTCCAGCCAGGTCTCCTAAGCAACCAATTGGCCCGGTTGCTAGGGAGGGTAGAGTCACATGGGGTAACCTCCTTGTGGTTGCTATAATGTGGTTCTCGCTCTTGGTGGGGTGTGTGGTGAGTTGTGCGTGGATGCTGTGGAGAATAGTGTGAAGCCTCCACATGCGCTATGTCTCCACAGTAACACTCAACTAGCCATGTGATAAGATGTGAGGATTGACAGTCTCAGATGCGGAGGCAACTGAGATTTGTCCTCTGCCACCCGGATTGAGGTAAGTCACTATGCCACCACGAGGACTTAGTGCGCATTGGGAATTGGGCCTTCCAAAAAGGGGAGAAAATACAAATAAAAAATCCAAGGAATTACTTTAGTGTAAAACAGGGGTCTTTAACCTGTTTCAGGTCAAGAACCTCTTAGTGGATATGAGACAGCGCATGGACCCCCAGTTAAAAATTGTATAAAACGTTTTGCTTTTTAAACCTAGCCTATAATAAATAACATGCGTATAGTACCATATTAATGTTTTTACATGCTTTATTAAACTGATATTGCAAAGTCATTAAAGTAAGCAGATTTATGCATATGTAAGCAATCACTAACTTATTTATGACTTTCAGTCAGGCTTTAGGAGGTCTTACTCTACAGATTCTTGTCTGCTTTATTTAACAGATTTTAAAAGGAAAAAGATAGATGATGGAAGATTGTGTGGTATGGTTCTTCAAAAAGCCTTTGATACAGTCAACCATACAATACTCATATCCAAATTAAGAGCTATGGGTTTTTCAAGTTCAGCGATTGCATGGTTGACATCTTATTTATCGGGAATGGCTCAGATGGTGGAGGTTTGTGGGTCCCTTTCTGAAGTAGAAGCTGTGACTTGTGGTGTTCCCCAGGGGAGTGTTTTAGGGCCATTATTGTTTTTGCTATATACAAATGACTTGAAAGATGTGTGTGATTGTAATTTGTTATTGTATACTGATAATTCTTCATTACTAGTTTCAGATAGAGATATTTTTAAGGTTCAGGAGAAACTAGGTGAAGAGTTTGGCTATCTGAAAATAAACTTTCGTCACACTTAGGTAAAACTGAGGCAATACTTTTTGGTTCTAAACATAAATTACACAAAACGCCTGAGTTGGTTGTCAAGGATGGTGATTATGTCGTATAAGCAAGAACTTTGGTTACTTATCTTGGTTGTGATCTTGACAATAGTTTAAGTGGTGTTAGTATGGCCATGAAACTTTAAGGTAAGTTTAATGCCAGGACTAAATTCCTTGCTAGACAGGCAAAGTTCTTGGATGGAGTATTAGGTGCACTGTAAGTAAGGATAATTTTAGCTTAAGAAAAATGTTTTTAGATAAAGTTTCTGTGTGATGTTATTACGTTTTTATGTATAGTATGAAAGTTTATGTATAGTAGTGATACTTTATATATGTATATTTTTCTTATATTGTGCTATTGGCTGTCAATGTCTGAGTATTATGAGCCATCATTTAGGGATGGGCACGAGTACTTGAGTACCCGAGTACTCGGAAGTGACCGCATCGTCAATTTTCTCAGTCATGAAAATGATGATCGATCATGAAAATGCTTGACATAACTTTTCACTGAATTCGAACTTCAGTGACAAATACCTGACAATTATACACAAACGTGTCAAAGAGGGGCCTTATTTTTAATTTTGAGATTGATTACATTGTCATTTTCTGCGCTCATTGTCAACAGAGACGTCTCATAGCAACCAAACTGATAAACGATGCTGCAATGTTAATGTTTGTTCTACAGGTTTACTATAATCAAAAGAAAGTTTAATCCACTGTGTTTTGCTAAACAGGTTTTATTGTCAGACATATAATGTAGAAACTTTGACTCATTAATGTATATTATTTAGTAAAAGTCAAGATTTATCATTGACTGTAAATCTCCCTCGGGGACGATATGTTTGCATGACACACCTGCATCTCGGCGAAATCAGAGCTGAAGATTTCCGCACGAGTTGTACGTCCAACGTATAGTGACGTTCCATTGCAGTTTTCTCAGTATGAAGTTTAAAATTCCAAGTTAAATGGGAGGAAGCATGCATCATCACAGCAACAAACTCCAACAGAGCGCAGCGTGACTTTCTGTCTGGGGCAGAGATGGCGCTCTACACTCTGGAGAAGCGCACGCACACACACACACACACACACACACACACACAAAAGGCAAAATCTTTCTTTCAAACATCTAGATGGAGCACAGCTGAATGTAACAGAACACAGGGTCTTCAAAACTATATTAAACTTAACACGCTTTTTAAAAACACGATGGTTATGGCGTCTCCAGTCACGCCAACTACAGTTTGCAGGTACACGGTTCAGAAACAGTGGTGCACACTTACTAAGCTTATTATGGTAACCTGAAGGAAGAACATGACGCACGTTCTGTGCATTATTTCGCTGAATTGACCAGCAAGTCTTTACATAATGACAAAATATTATGCATTATGTTTTTAATATGCCCTCTTTTGTACTCGAGTAGACAAAATTACCAAAATGCCCATCCCTACCATCAATGCTGTTTAATAACAAGGACCACAATGGAAATAAGTCTATGACTTTATTGTGCTATCCTTGACAAACAAGTTGTGATGACTTGCTTTTGTCAAATAAGCTTAAACTTAAAACTTAAACCATGAAATATGACCTGGACATGTTCTTGATAGGCTCATGCGTAAAGTAGAAGCCTGTCTTCAGGTTAATGATTCCCGAGGCTGCAGTAAACACACTCAACCTCATATAAAACACAACAAATGCTGCTTGTTTGAGAGATGTTCCACTCCCCGCCATCTTCTTGTTTCCTCTCACTCCATCTCCGTTGGGCTTCTATTATGTCCTCTGGGTCTGTAATTGATAGCTCATTTCACATCACACACTCGATCTCACAGTATAGATAAGCAGCTCAACAATTGAATCCACCTCCATCAGCTGTCAGTCAAATCACAGTCTGGTTGATGACAGATGTGGTTTGTCCCGCCCATTTTAGATTGAGGATTTGAGATGCTGAATGTTACTGAATGTCATTGTGATGTTTTTACTAAAAGTATCCTTGAATTTTAGTGCAGATTTTGTGTTTTCGAGGAACTTATTTGCAGGTGTGTGTCATATCTACATTATTTTCTCAAGGACGAACTGAATAATGAAGGTGTGTGTGTATACAGTTGTGCTCAAAAGTTTGCATACCCTGGCAGAAATTGTGAAATTTTGGCATTGATTTTGAAAATATGACTGATCACCTCTTTTATTTAAGGATAGTGATCATATGAAGCCATTTATTATCACATAGTTGTTTGGCTCCTTTTTAAATCATAATGATAACAGAAATCACCCAAATGGCCCTGATCAAAAGTTTACATACCCTTGAATGTTTGGCCTTGTTACAGACACACAAGGTGACACACAGGTTTAAATGGAAATTAAAGGTTAATTTCCCACACCTGTGGCTTTTTAAATTTAATTAATGTCTGTGTATAAATAGTCAATGAGTTTGTTAGCTCTCACATGGATGCACTGAGCAGGCTAGATACTGAGCCATGGGGAGCAGAAAAGAACTGTCAAAAGACCTGCGTAACAAGGTAATGGAATTTATAAAGATGGAAAAGGATATAAAAAGGTATCCAAAGCCTTGAAAATGCCAGTTAGTACTGTTCAATCACTTATTAAGAAGTGGAAAATTCAGGGATCTCTTGATACCAAGCCAAGGTCAGGTAGACCAAGAAAGATTTCAGCCACAGCTGCCAGAAGAATTGTTCAGGATACAAAGAAAAACCCACAGGTAACCTCAGGAGAAATACAGGCTGCTCTGGGAAAAGACGGTGTGGTTGTTTCAAGCAGCACAAGCTTTTACTGCGCCAATGCCACAAAGAAACCCGGTTACAATATGCCCAACAACACCTTGACACCTCACAGCTTCTGGCACACTGTAATTTGGAGTGACAAGACCAAAATAGAGCTTTATGGTCACAACCATAAGCGCTATGTTTGGAGAGGTGTCAACAAGGCCTATAGTGAAAAGAATACCATCCCCACTGTGAAGCATGGTGGTGGCTCACTGATGTTTTGGGGGTGTGTGAGCTCAAATCAAATCAAATCAAATCACTTTATTGTCAATAAAGTGCTCTAAAGGCACGGGGCTCTAAAGAGCTCTAAAGGCACGGGGATTCTTGTGAAAATTGATGGCAAGATGAATGCAGCATGTTATCAGAAAATACTGGCAGACAGTTTGCATTCTTCTGCACGAAAGCTGCGCATGAGACGCTCTTGGACTTTCCAGCACGACAATGACCCTAAACACAAGGCCAAGTTGACCCTCCAGTGGTTACAGCAGAAAAAGTTGAAGGTTCTGGAGTGGCCATCACAGTCTCCTGACCTTAATATCATTGAGCCACTCTGGAGAGATCTCAAACGTGTGGTTCATGCAAGACGACCAAAGACTTTGCATGACCTGGAGGCATTTTGCCAAGACGTATGGGCAGCTATACCACCTGCAAGACTTTGGGGCCTTATAGACAACTATTACAAAAGACTGCACACTGTCATTGATGCTAAAGGGGGCAATACACAGTATTAAGAACTAAGGGTATGCAGACTTTTGAACAGGGGTCATTTCATTTTTTTCTTTGTTGCCATGTTTTGTTTTATGATTGTGCCATTCTGTTACACAGTTACAACTGTTGTACAGTTGAATATGAATCCCATAAGAAATAAAAGAAATGTGTTTTGCCTGTTCCCCCAGGAACCATCAGTTTTCCCATGGAAACAGCGATTATACATGCTGGCCGTGCCTGCGAGACATGAGGGAGAGAAAAAAACAAAACATACAAAACAAACTGGCAAACTCACGGAGCCGTGACATAAAGGGTCTACACACTTCTGCATCAGTAGCATGAGCCTCCACATGCAGAGTCTCCGCGGTGTCATGTACAGTGAGCCACGTGATGCGCAGATTGATTGTCTCAGAAGCAGAGGCAACTGAGACTTGTCCTCCTCCACCTGGATTGAGGTGAGTAACTGCACCACTATGAGGACCTACTAAGTAGTGGGAATTGGGCATTCCAAATTGGGTAGAAAAGGGGATAAATAAAAGAAAAGATACCACCTTCCTTCTTTTTATAGGGTGCCCCATCCCATTAACATTCCACATGGAGAGAAACATTTGACCTATATTAAAGTGTGACATATTGACATTCAAAGAAAATTTGTGTACCCAAGGCTAAATGATATAGACCACTATCCAACATTGATGCAACCACAAAATCCCCAATGACCCACAGAACAGAAAAAAAAATGTGCTTCAACCTCACACATAACAGTCCCAACTGGTGTCCGCTTGGAAATCTGAAAGTCCGTGCATGCTCACGAGATTTTCCACGACAATATATAAATATATATATTGTTCCTTCTTTTACCTTTCTTTCCCCCTAACATAAACCATGCCATTAAAATGTACATAAATGTGTTCAGTAAAATAAAAAATAAAATAGGCCCCAGCAAACAATAACATCGAACCCACAAAGTGAACGAAATAGCTCAACAGCAAGTCAACAAAGGGAGGGAAAAAAGAGTGTCAGGCAGGAGCCAGTGGGCAGACAACAGAACAACAAATCCTCTCAGGCTGCATCAGTAAAATGTTGATCGAGTGCACCATTACCCACTCACACCATTGATTTAATGGAGGTCATGGCTTGTCGTGGGCATGTCTTACGTCCATCCTTGCCATCAATTCTCAGCTTAGCCAGATAAAGCAGTGCGAAGCTTATATTCTGTTGGTGCAGTAATTTTTTACACTCTTTGAAACCGTCCCGTTTCGCTTGGGTCGCTCTAGCAAAGTCTGGAAAAACCCTGATGTTGTGATCTTCTCAGAACAACTTGCCTTAATTCCTCGCCGATCGTAGAACAAAGTCTCTGTCAGCCGACCGCAAGAATCTTGCCAGGATAGATCAGGGTCTGTCACCCACCCCGGGAAGCTGACCGAGAGCTCTGTGTTCGTGCTCGAGCCGGTGGCCCGCTGTGTTGGTCAAATTCGGAATAAGCCCCTCCAAAAACCTCACCATATCTTGACCTTCCTTTCCCTAGGGTATTCCATCGAAACTAACATTATTACATCTGCTCCGATTTTCCTTATCCTCTAGTTTTTCCCACACCTGTTCCACATCAGCCTTGGTAGCAGGCGGGTTAGCCTGTAGCTCTCTTTCAGCCGACTCCAGAAACTCAACCCGTTTTTCAACATCATCCATTCTTGTGATCAGGGTGGAAAGTTTCGCCTCCATAGATGTGATCGCTCTATGTATTTCTGCGAGGCCCTCCATGTCGGTCGAGATTTTCGTTAGTGCTGCATAAATGTTCGAGATATCCAAACTTATGTCACGAAGCTCGCTGCTGTCACTATTGACTGGACCTCTGCCATCTTCATCCTGCGAGGTGTCCGACGTGTGAGAACATAAGTCCCCACAGACCGATGATTTAAAAAATTTCGACATCCTGCCCTCCCAGCAGTTTAACAAACAAATCTATTACAGTTCTCACTGGTTAATATTGCTTAAAAGGATAATTGTAGCAAAGGTTAAGTGGAGCTCACCTCTAAGCGATCAACCCTCGCATAGCGTCACGTGACTCCTCAGCCCACAGTGTTAATTAACTCAAACACATCCTATATACAGTATATGATTAATCCACTATATCCACAGCATGTGGGTGACGTGATGCTCATTTTTTTGTCCAGATCTATTGAATTATTCAAAAATATACGTAAAAAATGCAGTTCACACAAAACAAATACTTGAATGCAGCTCTACTTCGATTAACATGTTTTCATTTTCCGAGTTCACTGTCATTTTAAAACTTTTTCTGGGGCTTAGTCAAAAATGTCATGTGGTGTAACCGTCAAGTCTCGTTAAAAGCTGAAATTCTTGAAAAAATAAATGTTGGCATAAGTAGTCAAGAATAATATTCTTTTATATATATTTCTTAAAATAAGCAAAGAATTGTTTTTTGAAAAACTTTAGTCCACCAAATCAAAATCATGTGGTAGTCAATTTGTTGTTTGTTGACAAAAACATAAAATAGAGATCCCTTTAAATCCCAAAGGCTTTTTTTGTTCTTTTTTTTTATAGGTAAATTTTGTTTGGGTTATGTGTTGTAATTCTGAGAAAACTTCTTGATATTTTTGACACAAAAATGTATGATATTTAAAAAAAAAAAAAATTTTACCTTGAAAAATGTGATCGAAATGAATGATTAAGCTGCGTACACTCATGTATTCAAGGTGCAAGGAAAGTATTTTAATAAATTTTACTGGATGGTTACACCACATGACATTTTTAAATCCATTAAATCTATTTTTTTAAAGACAATGCTATAAGTGTTTTTTATTTTTTATTTATTGAAACCAAATTAGACACGGAGAGTACATTTCTACAAATGTGAAACGTGTGTTTCAAACTAGATTTTTAAAAGATTTCTTATTTTTATCACTTTTATCACATTTTTGTTTCTCTCTGTCAATGATGTAATGTTTATGTGAATAAAGCGAATGAAAAGGTTAAGTTGAACTAATTTATGTGCTAGTCAGCATTGTGAATATGCTGTTTCAGTAAAAACGTGCCACACGTATTGCAATATTATAAACTATCTAAAACACAGAATAGTCTCTTAAGTGTGAAGAATTCACAAAGAAGCTGCTTCTTCAGAATATTTATTAAATGCTATCAGGAGCTCGGGTTTTCAGGACAGTATTCTCATGTATTTTTTAGATGATAAATCTTTAATATGTTTGACCCATGATTGAATAATTAAATGTTTATATATATATATATATTTTTAAATGTTGGAATATTTGGTTAAAGTGTAGTCTGTTACAGTTTGCCACATTTTTGTCATTCTGAACAATATTATTTTCATTTACTAAAATTAATTAATTTGATATGATGATATATTGACATAATTTTTACTTTTTTTATGGTACTTTTATGATGATTTATTTATTTATTTTGGAGCTCAACCATCCATTTTCAAAGTATGTAAATGAGCAGCAAAAAAAAAAAATCCCCTTTTGTGTTCTACAAAAGAAAGAAAGAGATATGATTTAGAATAGGGATGCACTGCTACCACTTTTCCTCTCCCGATCCGATTCCGATACCTGAAATCTCAGTATCAGCCGATACCGATCCGATACCTGTGTTGTTTTTTTGCATAATCTGTTTAGAATATCTATACCTCACTGTGTGATACTAATTGGCTATACTCTTTTATATGTAAAGAAACACAATCCTCTGGGGCTTTTATTTTGACGGTCAGAACACTCCAGGACGTCCTGTAAGTGTATGTATTTGGGCTAGCTCACAGTAGTTTAATTAGCTTCTTATTCAAAATCTGGTGAAATGCTCCACCGGTGCCGTTCTCAATTCATGTTATAAGCAAACCAAACTTTTGAGCATCTACATCTGAGATTTTGTTCGTGAGAAGCATTCACATATTGCGCACTGCTGTGAAGGCCGAAAATAGCATCACCAGCCTATGCCTGCTTATGTGTGTGTCAACAGAGCCATTCGCTCAAACATGCTGCACATGCATACTATAAACTTGTTTATTAAACACAGCCTTTTGCGATTCACAGAGCTATCACATGTCTTCAAGTGGCTTTGAATAAAATGCACGAGTCATATGGACTACTTCAGTGGTGTTTTTATGATTCTATTATGTCATTTTAAATTATGCCACTATTATGACTAACACACAGTATCAGATTTGGATCAGGCTCGTCAGACCGATACCCGATCCGTCTAAATACTTCAGTATCGGAGCCGATATCGATCCAGGTATCAGATTGGTGCATCCCTAATTTAGAATGACACGAGGGTAAGTAAATGATGAAAGAAATTTAATTTTTGGGTGAACTATTCCTCTTAAGTATGTGCCTACACCACACAAATGACACAGAGAGAAGGAGATTAATGGTTTTATTAAAATGGTTATTTCACAAGACTGCAGGTTGGTAATTGTCATAGTAACTTATAAAGTTCTGGTGATCTGGAGAGTGCTGCACGGCTCCTCCATCTGCAGTTTTATGGCGTTCAATGAAAATGAGGAGCTTGTCATTATCTGAGCAGGTTTTAGTGCAGGAAAATCATTTTCTTTTATAAATGTATTGAAAGTATCTCATTACAGTGAACATCAGTGGTCTTTCCTGCTGATTCTGTCTGTCTCTGTCTCCCACTGTCTATCTCTTGTTTTTTCTTCTTGCTATCCGTCCAATAGAATACTACCAAACTACTCTTACAGGGGTTTTCCTGGGTCAAAAATGGTCTTCGGTGGTACCTAACATTTATGGTCATCCAGATGCTCGAAGTTGGTTTCTTACATAAGTGCATTTAATTAATATATAACATAATTGGGCCTGGGTAGCTCAGCGAGTATTGACGCTGACTACCACCCCTGGAGTCGTGAGTTTGAATCCAGGGTGTGCTGAGTGACTCCAGCCAGGATTCCTAAGCAACCAAATTGGCCCGGTTGCTAGGGAGGGTAGAGTCACATGGGGTAACCTCCTCGTGGTCGCGATTAGTGGTTCTCGCTCTCAATGGGGCGTGTGGTAAGTTGTGCGTGGATCGTGGAGAGTAGCATGAGTCGCCACATGCTGTGAGTCTCCGCGGTGTCATGCACAGCGAGCCACGTGATAAGATGCACGGATTGACGGTCTCAGAAGCGGAGGCAACTGAGACTTGTCCTCCGCCACCTGGATTGAGGTGAGTAACCGCACCACCACGAGGACCTACTAAGTAGTGGGAATTGGGCATTCCACATTGGGGAGAAAAGGGGAGCATGCTTCACCCTTTAAACGAGATGGACGCATTTGCTAACCTGTACATGCAATGTGATGAGGTCATGTGACAACAATGATGCACATAACGGTTTGAAACATTTATTGCTACATATGGCATACTATTTTACAAACAGAGCTAGGCAGAAGACAGTTAGAGCATTATGCACCACGCTATTATTCCATTCCGAACACAGACTCTTGCTTTCTCTCTTCATGTCACAGTTTTTGAAGACGTTTGGCTGAAAATGTCCTTTTAGCCAGACTGCCACTGACTGTTGATTGCAGATAATGACACCTATTTGAAAGCCACAGTGAAGCATTTTTTTTTACAGCCTGTCATTTAAGCACAGTCTTTCATGCAGCTTTTGTTTCATGAGCAGCTTAACTGCCCGCAGAACAAGCTATAATTTTATCCACCATTAATGCATTTCCTTTGAGCGTGGGTGTTGCGGCTGCGAACAAGCTTGAGGTTTTTGTATTTATACGTGTTAAACGGCAGCTGTATTCTTTGGTTGCAGTGCGTTGGGTCAGCGTGTGATTTAAAACGGATCAGAACACGTTAAAACAGGTCACACGTGAACACGCAGGAGTCTGTGAGCAGATGGCTTATATGAGTCGATGTAATGAACCATAAGAAGTCTAAATAGGGCTGAATTCACTCGAGATTTACAATCGACGGATGCTTTAATCCAAAGGGACTTACTGTACAGCGCAGTATGCATGTTCCCTGGGAATCGAACGTACAGACTTGTTGTTGTGCTCTACAAGTTAAGCTAACATGAAATCAAGTCCACAAGACCGTTGGGTGTAAAATAACGACAACTTCCATTGTAAGTGCCTCACGTTTTAAAGAAAAGGAGGGATGAGTAGGGCTGCAACAACTAATCGATTAAATTGATTATTATCGATAATGGAAATCATCAACAATGAATAACGTTATCGATTAGTTGTATATACACTATATTGCCAAAAGTATTCGCTCACCCATCCAAATAATTGAATTCAGGTGTTCCAATCACTTCCATGGCCACAGGTGTATAAAATGAAGCACCTAGGCATGCAGACTGCTTCTACAAACATTTGTGAAAGAATGGGCCGCTCTCAGGAGCTCAGTGAATTCCAGCGTGGTACTGTGATAGGATGCCACCTGTGCAACAAGTCCAGTCGTGAAATTTCCTCGCTACTAAATATTCCACAGTCAACTGTCAGTGGTATTATAACAAAGTGGAAGCGATTGGGAATGACAGCAACTCAGCCACGAAGTGGTAGGCCACGTAAAATGACTGAGCGGGGTCAGCGGATGTTGAGGCGCATAGTGCGCAGAGGTCGCCAACTTTCTGCAGAGTCAATCGCTACAGACCTCCAAAGTTCATGTGGCCTTCAGATTAGCTCAAGAACAGTGCGTAGAGAGCTTCATGGAATGGGTTTCCATGACCGAGCAGCTGCATCCAAGCCATACATCACCAAGTGCAATGCAAAGCGTCGGATGCAGTGGTGTAAAGCACGCCGCCACTGGACTCTAGAGCAGTGGAGACGCGTTCTCTGGAGTGACGAATCACGCTTCTCCATCTGGCAATCTGATGGATGAGTCTGGGTTTGGCGGTTACCAGGAGAACGGTACTTGTCTGACTGCATTGTGCCAACTGTGAAGTTTGGTGGAGGGGGATTATGGTGTGGGGTTGTTTTTCAGGAGCTGGGCTTGGCCCCTTAGTTCCAGTGAAAGGAACTCTGAATGCTTCAGCATACCAAGAGATTTTGGACAATTCCATGCTCCCAACTTTGTGGGAACAGTTTGGGGATGGCCCCTTCCTGTTCCAACATGACTACGCACCAGTGCACAAAGCAAGGTCCATAAAGACATGGATGAGCGAGTTTGGTGTGGAAGAACTTGACTGGCCTGCACAGAGTCCTGACCTCAACTCGATAGAGCACCTTTGGGATGAATTAGAGCGAAGACTGTGAGCCAGGCCTTCTCATCCAACATCAGTGTCTGACCTCACAAATGCGCTTCTGGAAGAATGGTCAAACATTCCCATAAACACACTCCTAAACCTTGTGGAAAGCCTTCCCAGAAGAGTTGAAGCTGTTATAGCTGCAAAGGGTGGGCCGACGTCATATTAAACCCTATGGATTAAGAATGGGATGTCACTTAAGTTCATATGCGTCTAAAGGCAGGTGAACGAATACTTTTGGCAATATAGTGTATGTCGTGAACACAGAGAAGCTCTGTCAGTGACGTCACTTTACAGCCCGGTGGAAAATGTGTTACGTGATGAAACTCATTTGAAAAACAAGCTGAAATGAGAAAAACACAAACAAGTTGTCCAGCACATGAGAACAGTGTATAAACACTTCAAAGAAGTGCCACAATTTTGCGGTTGCAGCATCAGGTGCGTTGAAATAGTGATTGCGCTGTTTTATGCTCTTAAGAGTTGTTTCTCTCCAGCAAATGACTTATATTTTACTGCTATTTTCTGTTTTATAACAAAACATGCGAGTCTGTTATATGCACACATCCACGTCAATCAGGCCGATCGCAATGCAGAAAGGGAGTGCTATCATTTTGATTAAACTCATGCAACATCATACCGCGCTTTCAGTTTCAATGCAATCAGTTGTGCAGCTTTCATTGATGTCATGCTGATGTCTCAGAGGCAGGGGCAGACTTAGCACTAGGCAAAGGTAGGCAACCGCCTAGGGCCCCCAGAAGCCAAGGGCCCCCTTAAAATACAAATAATATGCTTTTTTATTATCATTAATGCTAAATAACGTGCTGAAATTTTAAATATCACTGTTTTTCAAATTTAAAAGTTTATCAAAGCCTTCTGGAAACATGCAGTCAACTTTTAGTCTAATAATTTGGATATAGTTAATTCAAGGTCAAGTTGATGGAGGAAAAGTGAGAGTGAGAAAGAAAAAAGGAATTGGATGATATATACAGTGTTGTAGTTCATAGTAGCCAGATTGTGTTTTTTATATAATGTGTGTCAGACATTGTTATTCACTCCTTTATAGAAATTTGGCACAACCAGCGAGAAAGACACAACCATGGACACATTTTTGTTTGCAGAGTCTAGTGCTGTCACATAGACCGATGAGGTATCTCAGGACACTTATTGTATTTCAGTGATATCTTTCAGGAAGAAGGAATTTTTCAACATACCATTCCATATATATATATTTATATTACAGCACCTTTAAGAGAAAACCGATGTAAATATGTGTCATTGAAGAGGACCCCATCCCTGTACTTTGCCTAGGGCCCCCAAATCACTAAATCCACCCCTGCTCAGAGGTCAAAGTGTGCTGGTTTAAAGCTCTCATCATGTGAGTGCATGCAATACAATGAACACAAGCTTATAATTAATTCTTCTGTTAAAACTCATGTATTATTTGAGCTGTAAAGTTGTTTAAATCGTAATTTTGCAGGGTTTTAGGGTTTGTTGATATCGTCATGGCAATTGGATATAACTTTCCACAGATGTGGTTAGTAAGTGATTTTATGACAGTAAAATCATGTTAACACGCATATTGTTTATGTCTTGTGTCTATACTTTTGAAACAGTGAGTATTTTAATGTTTACAGATTGACCCCATTGACTTCCATTATAAGTGCCTCACTGGAACCTCGATTTGTTTCTTCTTTTTTAACCCTTATGTTGTGTTCCAGTAATTTTGACCTGGACACATTTTTTTTTTTTTACTTAATCCAATTGTTACAAAATTTCTTGACTTTGTTCCCAAATGGTATCTGAAAACACACACACAATTGGAAATTAATGGATTATACTAAAAAAAATACAGAAATAATTACTGTTCAGGAGCATCCCAATCCTTTAGACGAGCACATATGTGGATGTGTGTTTGCACACACAAAGTCCTCGGACATGTGCTCTCACACACACACACACACACTCAAACACACACATACAGACACACTCACACACACATACAAATACACACGGACACGGACACACACATACACATACAAATACACACAGACACATACACATACAAATACACACAGACACACTCACACACACAGACACACACATACACATACAAATACACAAACACACAGACATGGACACAGACACACACATACACACACAAATACACACAGACACACACTCACACACACTGACACGGACACAGACACACACATACACAAACAAATACACACAGACACACACACATATACAATTACACACACACTCACACACATACAAATGGACACAGACACACACACTCACATACACATACAAATACACACGGACACACACACGGACACGGACACAAACATACACATACAAATACACAGACACACACATACACATACAAAGACACACACACTCACACTCACACACACAGACACTTGTGCATCGTCTTTCCATATACACTCATTGAGAAATATTTCAAGATCTGATCATATTATGTTGTGTTTGGGCTCGTTTGAATCGGGATAGTCTGCTGTAAGTTATGATATGTCATTGTCTATGTTATATGTATGTTTCAGGAAGTAATTAGGAAAAACATGACAAAAAGACACTGCTGTTTATTATATTTATGTGTGTCAGTGGGAATTTCATACACTAATACTCACTGCAGTTTGACCTCTGAGTGAAATAAATTTGCTCATTGCATTCTACTAATTGAGTCCTTTCTAACGATATATAACACATGGATATCTCATCTTTTTGATGGTTTTACCAACTCAAATGTGCAAATGATGAGAACGAAACAGTTCTTATTTGTCAGGAAATTAAAAAGCATTATTTAAGAGTTGGTAGGATCAGCTATATGCATTGTAAAGTCCAGATTCTAAGCTTTAAAGTGATCAGATCAAGGAAGTGGTTATTCATTTATTATGTAATTGTTATTTTTTGGTATTTCCTGCAGGGAGAGCCCCCCTACTGGCTGGGTATGAGCTCAGTTCAATTAATCATTCTATCAATAAAAATATATTTAAAAAAATACACACACACACACACACACACACACACACACACACATATATATATATATATATATATAAAAGGATTATAATCATAATTACTAAAAAAGTGTAAGGAGGCAGATGTGGAATGAGGATCTAAATGCAGCTTTTAATGGAAACCAAAAATAAACAAAGTAACTCAGAATAAAATGAAACAAAAACACGGGAAACCAAGCACAGAACATGACAACACATGTGAAGACTGACAAAGAAACCAGGGGAAACAAGGGCTTAAATACACATGGGGAAACGAGGAACACCTGGGAAAAACAATCATAAAATGAAACTACAAAAAGGACTACAAACTAACAGGAAACAGGAACTAAACAAGAATTTCAACATAAAAGTCAACACAAAAACAGGGAATATGTGACAAAAAGAAGTTGATAAAAAAGATCTAATGCAATATCTTGTGATAATAAATGCAATATGAGAGATTTATAAACTATCTTAGTGGGCCGGTCATTTTTGACCCGGGACACGAGGAGTCGTAGCCAATGAGGAACACAGCGCAAGGGTTAAACAAAAGGAGGGACGAGTCGAAATTAACTTTTGTTGTCATCAACATTATGCCACAAATGCTGTCCACTGAGCTTAACTTGCGTTGAACCCGGAATATTCCTTTAAATTTGAATCTGTTCCTCACACAGAGCAATCATATGACATCAGATGATCCATAAACAGCATGGATTATTTTTATGATCATTTTGTGGTGCTTTTCTAATTTTGTGAGGCACAACTCAGACATTCTGAAACTTCCTTTGTGTCAAACGGCAAACAAAACACCATCCACTTGCATTTTAAGGACCTACTGAGCTGAGATATTTTACTATTTGTCTTCAGATGTGTTCTGGTGAAGATAGAAAGTCATACACACCTGGGATATCATGAGGGTGAGTAAATGATGAGAGAATTTTCATTTTTGGGTGAACAGTCCCTTTGAGTAAAGTGATGAAATCCTCCCAAATGAGTTGATTACGGCATTAGAGTGACATTTAAAATACAGACAAAGGTTGATGTTTTGGCAATGCAGACAAAAACTCACTATAGGGACGTATCGCTATGAGAGAGTGTTTTATGGTTAGTGATGTGATCAAACACCTAACCTAAAATATTCAACTTATGTAACTTGTCCCTCATTGTTTGTGCTGCAGACGTGAATTCAGTCTGATCTTTGGAAAATCATTTTTGCTAAATGTATATTACACGAATGCTGCAGTTCCTAAAAGCGAGTTAAATGATGAGGTTTTTAAGATTAATGCTCTATCGAGTTTTAAATCTACAAAACCGACCTCCCTACCCCAAACCTTATCCCTAAACCTAACCGATAGTGTCAGAAAAAGCAAATGTGAGATGAAAAACACAACACGTCATTTTGTGCTGCTTCTATGACACTTTTGGCTCATGTGAATGTGTGAACACGTGAACATGTCTGTCTGTTTGTTTGTTTCTAAAGGCCACTTGTGCTCGTCTGTTTCATCTGACTTTCTCCCTTTCTGAACTGTCTTCCATTAATAACCTGTCTGTGTCTCTCTTTTGTTTTTTCTGTCTGTCGTGTCTTTATCTCCTCTTACTCTGCGTCCACCAGCCGCCCTGCCAGCGTTCACCCACTCAGATCCGACGGCCGCCATGATTAACCGCCAACTGGCAATAATAAACACACACACAGACACACACTCTGACAAATAGCCCAATCACACACTCCTTTATCTCTCTCTCACAGGCACACAGAATGAGTGCCAGATCGGTTTAAGAGCCATCCAGTGGATTTGTGTGTGTGTGTGTGTGTGTGTGTGTGTGTGGCCGTCTGCCATGTATTAATGTGAGTATTTCGGTTTGAATGCTGATTTAAATGTAGTTCACCAAAAAAATTTAAATTCTGTCATCATGTATGCACCCTCATGTTGTTCCAAACCAAAATGATTTTCTTTTTCTCTCTCTCCATGGAACACACAAGGAGATGTAAGACAAAATTTTAGCCTGTCGCCAAATACTTACCGTAAGTCAATCGTAAGATATCGCAAGACTTGGCTCGACTTTGCAACTTTTATTCTCATAGAGAGCAACTAAACAACAAACAGAATTTTAAATTGATACAATACAGGCAAAACATTTGAGCTAGCCTCTTATCCAACCCTTTATATTAAGAATTAAAACATCAGTAAACAAATGTGGTTACTCATTCCATATTTATTTATGCAATACAAATGACTGATGTATGTTAGAATGATGTGTAATACGCCCTTCCTCGTCTCGTACCAAACTTCATGTTTATTTGCTCCTTTAAAAATTGTGGTTAGGTTTAGGGTTTGGGTAAGGGGTTAAACTTCGAGAACAATAAACAAGCCAGCAAAGCAACTTTGTACGATTTCTTATGATTTGAACGTGTCCTGATGCCAGGTCGGTTTTTCACCACAAAAACCTGCTAACCAAACATAACCCCCAAAAAAGTTACAAATCTTTTAAAAATCTATTTAAAAAAAAGCATGTGTCAAGTTAATAGAAATGGAATCATTGTGCCCAGGTTTTCATAATTTTTTAAAAAGCATGTATGGCATTTTGTTATTTTGTTATTTGTTATTTTATTTAAATTTAATTAAAAAATGTCAAGTGGTGTAACCAAGTACAAAATATTAAATTACTTCCCTTGCACCTTGAATATGCGTGAGTGTACAACTTAATCGTTCATTTAAAAAAATATATATATATATAAAAAAAAAATGTAGGTAAAAATGTGTTTTTACAAATATGAATATGAATGAGTTAAGAACATTCAGTTGGCCATTTTGTTGTTTATGTTGACAAAAAACAAACAAACAAACAAAAAACAGAGAGGATGCCTTTCTACCCTCAAGTAAAAAAAAAAAAAATTAAAATATATATATATATATATATATATATATATATATATATATATATATATATATATATATATATATATATATATATTATTTTTTTTTTTTTTTTTTTTTTTATGAAAATGCACATTTTGTTCAGGTCATGTGATGTTACCCTGAGAAAATGTCTTGATATTCCTTCCCAAGATAGTAAAAAAAAAATAAAAAATTTACATTTTCTCAGGTCTCATTAAAAGTTGAAATTCTTGAAAAAAGAAAGTTTGGCATGAGTAGTGCAGAATAATCATTTATTACTAATTCTTAAAAAAAAAAAAACGGGCCAGCATAGCAAGTGTTTTAAATTCTTGTAAATATCTGAATAAATTTTGTCCACCAAATCAAGGTAACCAGGTTACACCACATTACATTTTTTACTTTAAAGCTGATGTATGTACATTTCTTGTTAAAATACTTTCTACTATCCAAGATTAAAGGAATATTCCGGGTTTAATACAAGTTAAGCTCAATCAGCAGCTTTTTTGGCATAATGTTGATTACCATAAAAATATATTTCTTTAAAAAAAGCACAAATCTGTGTTCCAGTGAGACACTTACAATGGAAGTCAATGGGGTCAATAATCTGTAAACATTAAAATACTCACTGTTTCAAAAGTATAGACACAAGACATAAACAATATGTGTGTTAACATGATTTTACTGTCATAAAATCACTTACTAACCACATCTGTGGAAAGTTATAGACAATCTTACAACTTATTGCCATTACAATGTAATGTCAACAAACTCTAAAACCCTAAAATGACTGTAAATTACAATTTAAACAATTTTACAGCTGAAATAATACACCAGTTTTAACAAGAATTAATGTAGGTGCTTTTATAAAATTATAAGCTTCACATTTCTGACTTTAAACACTCCAAAAATTGGCCCCATTGACTTCCATTGTAAGTGTCTCATTGGACAGCTTGATCTCACATGAAATTCGGCAAATGTGTGTCGATTTTTCTTTAGCCGAAATCGGTATATGTTGACTGAATTTGAAAACACTGCCTCCAGAGGCTAAAGCGGTAAGTGTTTCAGAGTATATATATATAAGTGTGACATCCATTTATATCCAGGAGAGGTCGCCAGAAGCCAGTTGTAAAGAGAATTGTTTTCAGCTGAACAGGGTGTAAAACAGTGATGAGAAATGCCCCCCAACCACAACCCAAATCTAACCCTAACCATTAGTAGAGACAAAGTGCAATGTTAGGGATAAAAATGCAACCTCCTTATCACGCTGGTGATTGTTTCTACAAAAGTTGCTTCCTTATTTGATTGGGGATTGAACTGTGGTCTCCCATGTAACTGATGCAACATGCTAACAGTCATGCCACGAGGGAAAGTAATTGTTGTTGAGCCGTTCCAAATATGTCCGATGGGAGATATGGCATGTCAGTGAGTCAGCATACTGTTGCCGATCTTAGGGTACTGGAACTTTCGGAAACAGCATGCTGACTTCCCGTGTGACCATGTTGGCACATCAGATGTGCAGCATGATTGCATCATACAGACATGTCCGAGCCTGAACCTTTGTTTCCGCTGCCAAAGCAGTTGAAGTCCGCTGTCTGGGATTACTTTGGGTATGTTAAAAAACCACGAGGCACCATCAATATTGATGGTTACCCAGTCTGTAAAGTTTGTGCAAAAAAGTATTGGCTCAGGTGGGAAACACGTCAAACCTTAAGCACCATCTCCGTGAGCATCATCCCATGGAATTTGCGGAGATGAATGTACTGTATCTCTATATGTATGTTTTTGCTCTGAAGTGGCTTAAAGGGATTATTTTTCAATCAGAGGATGCATCATTTCAATCAGACCATCGTTGTTGCCAAGTATTCCTATGTTTAACTCTTGTGCATCAATTTAAAAAAGTTACTCAGAGGTCCTTAGAGGACAAAAATGTCCACGTCAAAAAAAAAACTGCTATAATAATATTACATATTAATATTATTTTCCACTTTCAGTGAGTTAATTTTTTTAAACAACATCAGTCCTGATCATAACTACCAAATATTCATTCATTTTCAGGATTTTAACCCTTTAAATGGCAGTTTGTTTATATAATGCCACTGTTGTTTTTTACACACACACACACACACACACACACACACACACACACACACACACACACACACACACAAATTTCTCAATATACCCATACCAACACACCCACACAATTTTATCTGCATCATTTATTCAATTGGCCTGCAGTGCTCTATAATACAGCAAACAGAAAATAGGGGAAAAGCATGTATTTGCTCCATAGACTAAACATGAGAAAAATGGCGCCATCTGGTGGAAAATATTAAACATTTAATTTTGAAGCCAGGGCTCCGGAATGAAAGCATAATATCATAGAATTCATGATTTTATGCTTTAATGGCACTGGGATCAAATATTGCCGTTTTAATGGGTTTCAATGGGGACATTTTTGTCCTGAAGGTCCTGAGTGTAACTATTTTGTGTACACAGTGTATTATAGATGTATTATAGGAACTGAGGTTGAAATATCAAAATTCCCCCAAAAATACACACTTTTGGCAACATTTATGCCGTTGACATTAACACAGCTGACATGAACGAAAAAAAACCAACAAAAATGAACAAGATAAAAATGTCCCAAAGGTCGCACAAGGGTTAATGCAAATAAAATATAGTAAAAATTAGACAGCAATTATCCAGAATTTTTTATTTATTTATTTATTTATTTTTACAAAATGAACACAAGAAAATTTAATCCTTTTCATTTATGGGTGTGTTTTCAACTTCAGGCACTTTCATGTCCCAGGGGTTGATTTTGGAAACAGATTTTAACTTTTTTCTTTTGTTATATGAAGGTCTCATTAAAACTGACCTGGAAGCATTTATTTTTGGTACTTTTCAAATGCCTTTTATATATAGATTTGCCTGTTTTAGATTTGTTCCAGACTCAGACTTTTAGTGTCAAAGTTGAAGAATGTAATTTCTGCGCCAGTAGCACCACCGAAACGAATTGCAAAAATAAACTATGTTTTCATGAGTAAAAATGCTGACTACCACCCCTGGAGTCACGAGTTCGAATCCAGGGCATGCTGAGTGACTCCAGCCAGGTCTCCTAAGCAACCAAATTGGCCCGGTTGCTAGGGAGGGTAGAGTCACATGAGGTAACCTCCTCGTGGTCGCTATAATGTGGTTCTCGCTCTCAGTGGGGCGCGTGGTGAGTTGTGCGTGGATGCTGCGGAGAATAGCGTGAAGCCTCCACACGCGCTACGTCTCTTCGGTAACGCGCTCAACAAGCCACATGATAAGATGCGCAGATTGACGGTCTCAGACGCGGAGGCAACTGAGATTCATCCTCCGCCACCCGGATTGAGGCGAGTCACTACACCACCACGAGGACTTAGAGCGCATTGGGAATTGGGCATTCCAAATTGGGGAGAAAAACGGGGAAAAAAATAACAACTTTTCGTATATTCGCAAAATCGTTCAGCAAACAGACATCATAGCCTAGTTAAAGCTCTATTCAGAATATATGAACACCATCTCGCACTTGTGGCTCTCTCTCTCTCTCCTTAAAATTCACATGTATAAAATCATCATCCATGTCTTTGCACAAAAGGAATTGGATTCCCTAATTAAACATGACAACTCTTTATATTCCTCCATTTCATCCCTCTATCATTGATATGTTTGTTTTTCTCCAAGCATCAGGATCAAGCGGTTATTACGGTTTTGGTCACAGCGGCGGCGTCCTGCGACATGTCACCTCCGCTGAGCGGCCGTCTGTCCTTGGCATGACTTTCACCGTCTCACAGTGATGGAGGGATAAATGGAGGATTGAAGATGATGGAGGGAGAAAAAGGGATTAATCTCCTCCATTTCAGACACGTGACACTTCCATATTCTTCTCTATCTCCCTCCTATGTCATTTGGCCAAGGACAGGAATAGAGCGATTGAATAGAAATAGAGCAGAGATATGGAAAAATGTCAGAGGATTATTTGGGGGGGGGTGTTATAGTCTTTTTCTATCATAAGAGATGAAATAACAATAGAGCTTTAGGATAGAACCCACAGGAAAGATAAATCACATCTCATACCACTTTAATATCTTAATTGTTTCTGCTAGACAACAATGAGATAAAATGGAAACCAAGTGAAGACCTCATAAAATAAACGTTCACCCCAAAATGAAAATTCTGTCATCAGTTACTCACCCTGATGTCATTCCAAACCCAAATGACTTTCTTTATTTTGTGGAGCACAAGGGAAAATGTTGACAGTGTTTATGCTGCTCTGCTACGTTTAGAAGTGATTCTGTTGTGAATTACTCTCGTTTAGACAGTTTAGGATATTGCGTTGTGTATAGGGGTGTAAAACAATATTGTATCATATTGTATCGCATGATACGACGCTCACTTAACAATACCATATCTATCATACGATACATAAACACATTATAGTGTAATTTAAACCAAGCAGTGCAATACTGAGAGCATGCACAACAAGATGCTCCTAAGTTATGAGTCATAACTATCAAAAAATAGCTTATTCAAAAAACCGACAATGTAAGAAACACATGATTACATAAGACTTATAACCATCTGCTTTTGACTTCATAATGTAAACAGCTTTGAGAACAACGCTTGCGCACATGTTATAAGCCAGTAATAACAACGGTAAAGTTTACATGCAAAGTGAAACAGGGAAGAGGGCAAAACAAATTACATGTGCCGATCGGTTTTTGCCTTAAGCTGCTAAATAATATTGGATTATGTGCATATATCGTAAAACCAGCGGTCAGGTTTTTTTTTTCACCATTAAATAAAACTAGAAACGTTTTTTCTTGCTACAGTCACGTCAGCATGTTCACAGAGGGCTTTCAGACAACAAGGATTTTCTATGAAGCTGCTCTGAAACTGTATTGTGAAAAGTGCTATACAAATATAGATGAGTGCAGACAAACTTACTTTCTCAATAAAAACATGAAAACTGTGAGTCAATCAAACAGAATAAATGCAGTGCTGTAGTTTAAGTTACTTACAGCTCTGCTTTTTGTTGCCAGTGTCAGACACTTTTGTGGCGTTTATGATTTTTAAAGACATATATGTCGAATCCTTGAATAAGTTTGAGCGAAACATTTGTGGTTGCTCATATTGTATTTTATTGTTTCGTATCGTGAAATCCGTGTATTGTTACATGCCTAGTTGTGTAGCACGTTTTTAAGGAAACCGCATATTCACAACGCAAGTTACACATTCTTTTTTTTTTCTCCCCTTTTCTCCCTAATTTGGAATGCCCAATGCGCTCTAATTCCTCATGGTAGCGTAACGACTCGCCTCAATCCGGGTGGCGGAGGACGAATCTCAGTTGCCTCCGCATCTGAAACCGTCAATCCGCGCATCTTATCACGTGGCTTGTTGAGCGCGTTACCATGGAGATGTAGCGCGTGTGTGGAGGCTTCACGCTATTCTCCGCGGCATCCATGCAGGACTCACCACGCGCCCCACTGAGAGCAAGAACCACATTATAGCGACCATGAAGAGGTTACCCCATGTGACTCTATCCTCCATAGTAACCGGGCCATTTGGTTGTTTAGGAGACCTGGCTGGAGTCACTCAGCATGCTCTGGATTCAAACTCGTGACTCCAGGTGAGTCAGCGTCATACTCGCTGAGATACCCAGGCCCCGCTAGTGCATTTTTAATATCTTGCAATATTATTTTGGTCAACA
Source organism: Myxocyprinus asiaticus (assembly GCF_019703515.2). Classification (NCBI taxonomy): domain Eukaryota; kingdom Metazoa; phylum Chordata; class Actinopteri; order Cypriniformes; family Catostomidae; genus Myxocyprinus; species Myxocyprinus asiaticus. The sequence continues at coordinate 55,146,607 of NC_059348.1, read as the reverse complement.
GTATGTTCAAATTAAAATTGTTTGATTATTGTCATGATAATCAAGTATCGTCTCATCTTTGTTATTATTGACAAATAAAAAAAAAGACCTTCATTTTTGACAGTAATTTCACTGATGAGATTAACAGCGTATCCAGCGTAGTCCGACAAACAAATGACTCTTATGAACCGGTTCTTTTTAGTGTATCAAATCAGACAGCACATCCAGTGTAGTCGAAAATGACTCTTATTAACTGGTTCTTTAAATAAATCCTTCAAAAAGATTACGTTTCCTTATGCTGTATTGAAAGATACATATTTGCAACAAGATTATTATTCCTTGTTCTCTGAATATTGCAGTAATCAGAGTATTAACGTACATGTAAACGGAGCCAGTGTCTTCTGGGGCGGACAGAAAAAGACGTCCTAACGAGATCTGTGAAGTTTCAGTAGTTTCAGATGATGTTTGTGTTCTCCACTAATAACCCCTGCTGCTGTTGTTCTGTCATTCATCATACATGTGATTGATGTCGTTTTCTGCCTGTGGTGAATTTCCCTCTGTCAGTCTGAGAGAAACACACAGGAGAAGACTCGGATTTCACAGCACTGAACTCTAAATGAACCCACAGTTACTGTTGTGCTTTCTGTGGTTTGTCACTTTAAAAGCCGCTCACTCTGTACATTATTCACTTTTGAAAATATACACACATCTTCACCACAGCCAATCAGCTTGAAGTATTTACCCGGACATAAAGACAGTGTGACCTTTTACTGCAGTTCGTGACTTTTCAGCTAAAGTTATTTTAGGAGAGGTTAATAGAAGTCTGATTGTTCCAGGGCTGCTGGGTTTCAGCATTTGTGCAACTCTGCCTAGTTTATTATTATTATGAATGACGTTCATTAAAGGGGTGAGAATTTCAATTAACTGCTCATGAGTTAATGAGTGCAGCCCGCTCGAGTTACTCATTCTGTCACACTAAAGAACTTTAATAGTTTCATCTTAATCATTTATTAGCTCTTAAAGTTTGGGCTATTCTTAGAGGAAAATTTATTTCTAAGACATTGCTCTTTCATTGCTCAGGAGACTTAATGGAATATTCTGGGTTCAGTTCAAGTTAAGCTCAATCATAGAAGTGTTGATTACCACTCAGATCATTTACTCTTGGGAGAATTTGATGTGAAATGTTTGAGATCATATCAAGATCTCTGACTTCTTTATCTTGGCAACTCTGAGCACAGTTTGAGACACTGCTGAGATCTCTTCTGCAACCCTGAGGAGACACATGTGAGACTGATGGAGTCTTTTCACCAGGAGAAACATCAGGAGACTTCAGCAAATGTCTCTGTTTGCTCTCCATTTAATCTCATTGAGAAACAATTGAGGAATTAAAGCGATGAGGACTGTAATCTGTAATTCTTGTGTGGCGTTCTCTTGCAGCTGTTCTCAGTAACTTCAGCCTCATCTGTCTCCGTGAAGTATATTACCCATAATGCCCTTGTCCTTCGGAGTACAAGTCGTGACAGAGACAGAGAGAGGCCATTCTGAGCGGCTGTTCAAGGGAAGGCCATTTCTCTCTCTCCAGTACTAACAGATGTCATCATCAGTCCATCAAAGCCTGTCACTGATGATTGACTGGCACCATTATCCACAAATGGGAATGTAGAGAGACGCAGTATATATTGCAGCAGCTTTGTAAACGTCCAACAGCTGGGCACGTAAACTCCCAAAAATTTTAGCCTATTTTTTATAAGATTTACGGATTTCAATTTCATAACAAAATTCCTAAAAATTGAATTGCGTAAACTTAAAGTTTTATTAATTAAAGTTTGTTAGAGATTACACAATTACATTTTATAGAATTTTGTTAAATGTGTAAAGTAAATGTCACAGTTAAACAGATGTGTTTTAAAATCAATTTTAAATGTAACTGGAAGCCAGTGTAAAGACCTGAGGACTGGAATAATATGCTCAGATTTTTTGGTTCGGGAGAGAATCCTGGCAGCGGCATTATGAATGAGCTGCAGGTGTCTAATGGTCTTTTTGGGAATGCCGATGAGGAGTCCATTGCAGTAGTCCACCCTACTGGTGATGCATGCATGAACAAGTTTCTCTAAGTCATGACTGGATACAAAACATCTAATTCTGGCTATATTTTTGAGATGATAGTAGACTGATTTAGTTATTGTTTTGATGTGACTACTGAAACTAAGGTCTGACTCCAAAATGACACCAAGATTCCTTACTTGGTTTTTTGTCTTTAGACCCTTGGAGTCCACTTGGTGTTCACCTTGGGAATTTTGCCTTTGTTGCCAAATACAATGACCTCTGTCTTGTCGTTGTTTAACTGAAGGAAGTTTCGGCACATCCAACTGTTAATTTCATCAATGCACTGGCACAGAGAGTCTACGGGGCTGTAGTCATTTGGTGATAGGGCTAGATAGATCTGGGTGTCGTCTACATAGCTATCGTATGCAGTTTGGTTCTTTTTCATAATTTGTCCAAGTGGGAGCATATACAGGTAGAACAGGAGCAGTGCAAGAATTGAGCCTTGTGGGACTCCGCATGTCATGGATGTCCAGTCAGATTCATAGTTGCATATGTTCACATAGTAACCCCTCCCTTCTAGATATGACCTGAACCAGCTGAGAACCGTCCCAGAGAGCCCTACCCAGTTTTCCAATCTGTCTAGGAGAATGTTGTGGTCAACAGTGTCAAAAGCAGCACTGAGATCTAATAATACCAGCACTGATATGTTGCCTGAATCAGTATTTAGCCGAATATCATTAAGGATCTTTATGAGTGCCATCTCAGTGCTATGATGTGGTCAGAAACCAGACTGGAAATTGTCCAAGTAGCCATTCGAGATTAAGAATTTTTTCAGCTGATTGAAAGGAAAAGGAAGATTTGAAATTGGTCTGTAGCTGTTCAATATTGAGTTATCTAGATTGCTCTTTTCAAGAAGGGGCTTAACAATTGCAGTTTTCAGGGACTTCGGAAACGTGCCTGAAGGAGTGACGCATTTACTATTATACACATTCTTGAAACATGATGTGGGGAGTGCGTCAAGACAGCAGGTTGAAGTTTTAAGATGCTGTGCTATTTCTTCCAGGGTTTTGCTGTCAATTTCCTCAAAATCATACATAGTGACTAATTTCTGAAGTTTTTGTGGTGGGTGCTGTCTGACCTCAGTGCAACATGAGGACGAGCAGATCGCCATTCTAATATCATTGATCTTTTTCATGAAAAAAGGAGGTTTGTTAGTCTCTCTACAGTAGCAAAAAGAGTGCGGGTGTTGTTTATATTGCAGTTAATAATGTTTGAGAAGAAGGTCTGTCTAGCTGTGCCTAATTCCACATTGAAAGCATGAAGGCTGTCTTTATAGATATTATAATGGCCTTCAAGTTGTGTTTTCCACCACATTCGTTCTGCTTCCCTGCATTTTCTTTTCATGTTTTTCACTGCTGATGTGTTTCTCCAAGGTGCTTTATGCTTGCCAGTGATCGTCCGGACCTTTACAGGAGCAATGCCATCAATAGCATTTTTACCTTTTGAGTTAAAGCTATCGAGGAGATCATCAACACGGTTTAAAAGATAAATCCTTGATAAATTGCACACTAGTGTTCTCATTTATGTACCTCTTTTTGACAGGGACAGATCTAACTTCAGTGGCCTTAGAAATCAATATTTCAAAGAAAATACAGAAATGGTCAGATAGCGTGTTGTCCTTAATAAAAGTGGACGAAATGGTCAGACCCTTACTTACAGCAGATCAAGAGTGTGTCCACGATTGTGTGTGGGTCCATCTACATGTTGAGTCAGAACAAAAGTGTTATGAGTTCTTTGGCAGTGTTGTGTTCAGGATTATCTACAGTATATGAATGTTGAAATCCCCAACAATAACAAAACCATCAAATTCAGAGGAAGTTGTTGATAACAGTTCTGTAAAATCATCAACAAATCCAGGACAGTATTTTGGAGGCCTATAAATAATTATAAATAGAATGCACCTTTTAGTACAATACTTAGATATTCAAAAGATCAAGTTATCACCAAGTGATGCTTGCATTGAAAGACATCTTTAAATATCTTTAAACACAGCTAATCCTCCACCTCTCCTAACAGCTCTACAGACACTCATGAAAGTAAAGTTTGGAGGGGCTGATTCATTGAGGACTGTTGCACTGCAGCTGTTATCTAACCAAGTCTCATTTACAAATATAAAGTCCAGGTTGTTTGTGGTGATGAGGTCATTGCCTAAAACAACTTGTTCTTTAGTGAGTGGATGTTTAAAAGTGCTAACTTGACATTATCTGTTTTTGGCCCCACAGCAATGTCGGATTGATGTCTAATAGGCAACAGATTAGAACAGTTTGCCATATGTATTGAGAGAGCCTTAGTCCTCTCACTTAACATAACGGATATTGAAAAAGCTACTGGCACAGCGCTTCTTCTGTAAACATTTGTGAGTGTTGCTGCTACCATAGCGGGGACCCGACACATATCAGTGAGCGCTGTTATCAGTTGTTTGTTGTTCACCGAGAGCAGAAGAAGGATGATGTGTACCCTTGCGTTGTGGTGGTGGCTGGTGATCTCTCTCAGAGGGAGGGTGAGCTGGGCCTGCAGGCTTTGGTGGTAGAGGGGCTCACCGTTGTTTTTTTGGTGGGTATCTGGGGGCTCGCAGCAATGGAGTAGGAGAGCTTTCTTCCAGCATACACTAGTTCCTCTATTTTCTCAGAGAAGCTCAGAAGTGGGGATGTTGACAAGAGGGAGAAGGTGTGTGGTGACAGAGACTGTGGCTCTGTTGTTTCTGGAGGCTGATGTATGTTTTCTTGGCTCCCTTTGCTTTTTTACAGGAAATCTTCCTTGGGTCCTGTATCTTGGAACAGTTCTAAGTCATCACAGTCTGATTGTAGTATGCTCTGTGTGTGGGGCTCAGCCTGGATTGTGTCCTTGAGCGGTGGATGTTGTGTCTTCACTGTGTTATTGAGGGATTTGTCGATTAAATGTCCATCCATGTGCTGAAGTGCGATCCTGTGGTCATCCAGACACCGCGGTGGTGTTTGTGTGCCATCAAGTTTGAGTGGATTTGTGCACGTTGCAGATGGATGAAGGAAAATAAAAACTGTCATCACTTACCTTCATGCTATTGCCTACCTGTATGACCTGTATCGTTTTTCAGTGGAACTCAATAGGAGATGGTAGGGAGAATGTTAGTTTCAGTCACCATTCACTTTCATTGAATGAAACAAGATGCAGTGACAGTGAATGGTGACTGAAATTAACATTCTTCTTAACATCTCCTATTTTGTTCAATGGCAGAGAGAAATTCATACAGACTTAAGGGTGAGTAATGATGACAGAAATTTCATTTTTTGAATTGAACTGCCCTTTAAATACCTGTTAAAGTATTTGTTAAAGGAATCTGCCAAGAAAAACAATATGAATGTAATTCAGCTCATGATAGACCTTATTCACAGCAGCGCCATCTTTGATTTTTAACAGGAATCACAATGAGGCTGTGAGAGAGAGATGTAGTCCCTCCAATGGGCTGTCCTGTTTTTTAAGTTTTTTTTTTTAGTTTTTTTTATCCCTCCTCAGACTAAACATTGTAAAAATATCTTTCTAAGAACATTCAGTAGACAAAAAACTACAGATAACATGAGTTGTGGAAAATCAGATGTGATATAGGAGCTTTTTACAACTTTATACCGTCCGTGTCATTAAAGAGATGGTAAATAATCATTGATTATATGATTTATAAAAAGCACAAAAATAAATGCTCTACTGAGATACAGAAAAAAACAAAAACTTATCAATTTCTTATTACAAATGCTGCAATGAATACATAAAAGTTGTGGCAAATAATACATTAAATTACTGGAAATTCCAAAACGAAACAAGTAAATATTGAAATAAAAAGACGGAATAATAGTATTTCTGATCGATAGTTAGTAGCAAACATATTAAATAACTGCTTTGTCTCTTCAGTGGAGGAATTCACTAGGAAAGTGGTAGAATCCGAACCTATACCAATTAAGAAACAAGAGTGTATCTGTAACAGTAAAAGGATGGGCATGGAGGAGGCGGAACCAGCTGATCAGTCAACAAAAAAGTTTAATGAAAAACTCAACATAAAACTAACATAAATTAACACAGACACACATGCAACATGGCCGCGTGCGTCTCTCTCTCTCTCTCCAACCAGTGCCTCTGGCTCTCCCGCTGATCAGCTGATTCAGCGCCGGCCGTGCTCTATCATGGCCCGGCCATGCCCTCCTCCTCATCATACTCCTCCCCTGCCCGATTAAGGCCGGGGCACCACCGGTCAGACTAACTTCTCTGGGGGGGAGACGTTGCCCTTCTGGCCGTTCTGTCAGCTGGTGGCCCACCCTGCCTCCCGTGAATCTGGGGGAGAGACGAGGGGAGGCGTGGGGAGAGGGAAAGTGCGAGCGGTGACACAGAGAGAGAGAGAGAGAGAGATAGAGAGAGAGGGGAGAGAGAGAAGGACTTGCTTGCCGGCTCCTGGACATGCTGTCGCCCAGTCCTCAACCGCTCCTCCGCCCTCTGGTGGACGCCAGCTCACCCGTACCCAGGCAGACGGCCGCGGCTGCTCCCCTGGCGGATGCCAGCAGTGTGGACTCCGTGACAGCGCATCCCTCCTCCCTCCTGGGTTTCAGCACCACTGTAGCAGTATAAGGATGGGCAAGGAGGAGGCGGGAACTGGCTGAACTGTCAACATAAAAGTTTTATGAAAAACTCAACAAAAAACTAACATAAACAAATACAGACACACATGCAACGCGGCCGTATGTGTCTCTCTCTCTCCAACCGGCACCTCCAGCTGCCCCTTATCTCACTCTCCCGCTGATCAGCTGATTCAGCGCCGGCCACGCCCTCCTCCTCATCACAGTATCTAATACACCCTTTTTCTTTTCTGAGGTGTCAGTTAGTGAGGTTGCAAAATAAAATCATTAAAAAAAACTCCAATGCAAAAGATTTTCATAATCAGACTGTATTATTTGTTAAAACTCATTTTGATATTTTTGTCCCTCTTATGCATAAATTGGTAAATCTTTTGTTTAAAGAAGGCAGTTTTCCCACAATCATGGAAACATGCGTTAATTTCTCCTATTCTTAAATCTGGTGACAAACAAGTTAGAATCAAATTATCGACCTATTAGTATTCTGCCTATATTGTCCAAAGTATCTGAAAAAAATTCTCACAAACCAATTGACTGAATATCTTCAACAAGAGAACTTGTTAAATGAACATCAGTTTGGTTTTTGTAGGCAATGCTCAACTTCTTCTGCTGTTCTTCCTTAACAGAACATATTCGCACAACTCTCAATAAAAATAAAAGAACTGATGCAGTTTTTATAGATTTGCATAAAGCTTTTGATACAGTTAATCAAACACTTCTTATAACAAAACTACACAGTTTAAATTATTTTATAAATAGTATTGCCATTATATCATTATACCTAAGAAATCGTAAACAACCAGTTAAAATAGGTGAAACAATCTCTCAGAGTGTACCTTGTACATTCGGAGTTCCACAAGGCTCGGTACTCGGGCCACTTTCTTTTCTTCTATATGTAACCAGACCTGCTCGACCCGCTCCGAGTGGGATTCGAACTGGGGTCTCCGGCATGGGAGGCGGGCGCGTTAACAATACACTTATATAAACATATTTCAGTCCCATTACTATAGCCAATCAACCACTAACTATCATACAACATTATAAATGCCTTGTTCTTACTCTTGATACTCACCTAACATACAAACCACATATAAACAAACTAGTGAAACAGTTCAATTAAAAATTATTTCTCTTTTAAAAAATACATCCTTATCTTTCTCAAACTGTAGCTTTGAATTAATACCTTAATTCAATTATATTGTCATCTATTTCATATTGTTTACCTATATGGTCTCTTACTACCAAAGATGCCCTAGATCCCATTATACTAATTTACAATAAAGCTCAATTAAATACTATTGTCCAGAGACATCCAAGTAGCCTCAATGGTTTTGTACTTACCTTCTAATTAACTATTTAATGTGTTTTAAACGATTTTTTTTCATTGCGAAAGTGGTCTTAAATTGTTCTTTTATTTGCCTTAAAAAGTCTTAATGGTCCTAAATATAGGCTTTGTTTTCTTAATGCAAAATATTTTTTTTCTTTCGATTTTTGGGTGAATTATGGCCCGTGAAATATGACAATAATATCAACATTAACATTGTAGATTAGTTTTCTTTCTGTTAAAAATGCTCTTGTCTTTGAAAGCATCGCAGGCAGAGCAATGGGGAATTTAAACATATAATTGTAGTTCATTACATAACGAAGGACTCCATGGAGGCTATCTCACAAACCTAGAGACATAATTAATATGCATGAGATAAGCAATGAGAATAATCTGCTTGCATAATGCAAGAATTTCACACTATCCTGCTGTGAACGTCTTTTGGGTGCTTGCCAGTACATTAAACAACAATACATCGTAAGCAATGGGAAATTATTCTTCTCTTGGCAGTTTAGACGGGGTCTGAATACATAGTAAACACATTAGTTGGGCTCTGAAAACAGATATACAAAGGCATTGCATGTTTAGTGGGGCGGCAGCTACAGGAAGTCAAATGGGACATTTGAGCAGATGTTGTGTTATTGAGCCATGTATTCTTTGAGTGCAACTGCTGTTTTTTCACAGCATGAAATCAAATTAGACCCTGTTTACTTTATTATACACATTCCTGGTCTTACTGCAAACAATTCATCAACTCCGTCTCTGAAACGACTTTTCCGCTGATATCATGCAGGCTGCATGGGTTAATGTTAATGTTACCTGCTCACCATTAGTGGTTTAAGGACAATGTTAACCAAGAGCCAAATAGCTATTTGGTATGTGTAACACATTCAGTGGAAAGCAGGAGGCGAGAACCGGCTTAACAACATAAATAATATTTAATGATTAACTAAAACAAAAGCACAAACACACACAGGTGTCGGACAGCTGTCCGTAACTCTCTCTCTGTCACACTGCCGTCTCCGGTCGGCCTTATCCCTCTCGGGCTTGCTCAGCCTTATTAGGGGCCGGGTGTGCGGAATCACGACCCACCCTCCGCCCTGCCACAGTACGGAACACGTTTCAATTGCATTTTGAATATTCTGTTTTAGTTGTAAATCATCACTGGTTCTCGCATGTATCAAGTAGGGCTGGGCGATATGGCTACAAAAATTATATCTTGATATTTTTCAGCCTATTGAGAATATTCAAAATACAGCTTGATAATTATGTACAGTATTTGCTCTGAAATGGCTCAAGTTTATTTTATTTATTTTTTTTTTTACAATAGTTTACAATGTTCCACATCTGGTGAAATGCCAACATCTCCTCGTTTTCTGTGTGTGTGTGTGTGTGTGTGTGTGTGTGTGTGTGTGTGGGTGGGTGGGTGTGTGTGTGTGTGTTAGTGTGTGTTAGTGTGTGTGAGTGTGTGTGAGTGTGTGTGTGTGTGTGTTTGTTTGTGTGTGTGTCCACATCTGGTGAAACGCCGTCATCTCCTCATTTTCTGTTTGTGTGTGTGTGAGTGAGTGTGTGAGTGAGTGTGTGAGTGAGTGTTTGTTTGTTTGTGTGTGTGAGTGTGAGTGTGTTTGTGTGTGAGTGTGTGTGTGTGTGTGTGTTTGTTTGTGTGTGTGTGTGTCGACATCTGGTGAAACGCCGTCATCTCCTCGTTTTCTGTGTGTGTGTGAGTGTGTGTGTGTGTGTGTGTGTATCTGTGAGTGTGTGTGTGTGTGTGTGTGTATCTGTGAGTGTGTGTCTGTGTGTGTGTGTGTGTGTCTGTGTGTGTGTCTGTGTGTGTGTCTGTGTGTGTGTCTGTGAGTGTGTGTGTGTGTGTGTGTGAGTGTCCACATCTGGTGAAACGCCGTCATCTCTTCGTTTTCTGTTTGTGTGTGTGTGTGTGTGTGTTTGTGTGTGTGCCCACATCTGGTGAAACGCCGTCATCTCCTCGTTTTCTGTGAGTGTGTGTGAGTGAGTGAGAGTGTGTGTGAGTGAGTGAGAGTGTGTGTGAGTGAGTGAGAGTGTGTGTGAGTGAGTGAGAGTGTGTGTGAGTGAGAGTGTGTGTGTGTGTGTGAGTGAGAGTGTGTGTGTGTGTGTGTGAGTGAGAATGAGTGTGTGTGTGTGTGAGTGTGTGTCCACATCTGGTGAAACGCTGTCATCTCCTCGTTTTCTGTTTGAGTGTGTGTGTGTGTGTTTGTGTGTGTGCCCACATCTGGTGAAACGCCGTCATCTCCTCGTTTTCTGTGTGTGTGTGTGTGTGTGTGTGTGTGTGTGTGTGTGTGTGTGAGTGTGAGTGTGAGTGAGTGAGTGAGCGTGTGTGTTCACATCTGGTGAAATGCCGTCATCTCCTCGTTTTCTGTTTGTGTGTGAGTGTGTGTGTGTGTTTGTGTGTGTGCCCACATCCGGTGAAACGCCGTCATCTCCTTGTTTTCTGTGTGAGTGTGTGAGAGTGAGAGTGAGAGTGTGAGAGTGTGTGCGCGAGTGAGTGCGCGAGTGTGTGCGCGAGTGTGTGCGCGAGTGAGTGAGTGAGTGCGCGTGAGTGAGTGTGTGTGTGGTTTAAGTGGTTTACGAGGACTTTTTTTTAGGTTATAAACTGGTAATTACAAGGGTATTATGCTATAAATATGGTTTATGAGGACATTTCTAGTGTCCCCATAATTCAAATCACTTAAAAAACGTACTAAACGATGTTTTATTGAAAATGTAAAAATGCAGAAAGTTTTTTGTGAGGGTTAGGTTTAGGGGTAGGGTTAGGGTTAGGGGATAGAATCTATAGTTCATACAGTATAAAAATCATTATGTCTCTGGAGAGTCCTCATAATGATAGCTGCACCAACATGTGTGTGCGCGAGTGTGTGCGCGAGTGTGTGCGCGAGTGTGTGCGCGAGTGAGTGTGCGTGTGCGAGTGAGTGAGTGAGTGTGTGTGTGGTTTAAGTGGTTTACGAGGACTTTTTTTAGGTTATAAACTGGTATTTACAAGGGTATTATGCTATAAATATGGTTTATGAGGACATTTCTAGTGTCCCCATAATTCAAATCACTTAAAAAACATACTAAACAATGTTTTATTGAAAATGTAAAAATGCAGAAAGTTTTTTGTGAGGGTTAGGTTTAGGGGTAGGGTTAGGGTTAGGGGATAGAATCTATAGTTCATACAGTATAAAAATCATTATGTCTATGGAGAGTCCTCATAATGATAGCTGCACCAACGTGTGTGTGTGTGTGTGTGTGAGTGTGTGTGTGTTTAGGGGTAGGGTTAGGGTTAGGGGACAGAATCTATAGTTCATACAGTATAAAAATCATTATGTCTATGGAGAGTCCTCATAATGATAGCTGCACCAACGTGTGTGTGTGTGTGTGTGTGAGTGTGAGTGAGTGAGTGAGTGAGCGTGTGTGTTCACATCTGGTGAAATGCCGTCATCTCCTCGTTTTCTGTTTGTGTGTGAGTGTGTGTGTGAGTGTGTGTGTGTGTTTGTGTGTGTGCCCACATCCGGTGAAACGCCGTCATCTCCTTGTTTTCTGTGTGAGTGTGTGAGTGTGTGAGTGTGTGAGAGTGAGAGTGTGAGAGTGAGTGCGCGTGTGGTTTAAGTGGTTTACGAGGACTTTTTTTTAGGTTATAAACTGGTAATTACAAGGGTATTATGCTATAAATATGGTTTATGAGGACATTTCTAGTGTCCCCATAATTCAAATCACTTAAACATACTAAACGATGTTTTATTGAAAATGTAAAAATGCAGAACGTTTTTTGTGAGGGTTAGGTTTAGGGGTAGGGTTAGGGTTAGGGGATATAATCTATAGTTCATACAGTATAAAAATCATTATGTCTATGGAGAGTCCTCATAATGATAACTGCACCAACATGTGTGTGTGAGTGTGTGTGTGTGTGTGTGTGTGTGTGTGTGTGTGTGTGTGTGTGTGTGTGTGTGTGTGTGTGAGTGTGTTTAGGGGTAGGGTTAGGGTTAGGGGATAGAATCTATAGTTCATACAGTATAAAAATCATTATGTCTATGGAGAGTCCTCATAATGATAGCTGCACCAACATGTGTGTGTGAGTGTGTTTGTGTGTGAGTGTGTGTGTGTGCGAGTGTGTGTGAGTGTGTGTGTGTGTGTGTGTGAGGGTGAGGGTTAGGGTTAGGTTTAGGGGTAGGGTTAGGGTTAGGGGATAGAATCTATAGTTTGTACAGTATAAAAATCATTATGTCTCTGGAGAGTCCTCATAATGATAGCTGCACCAACATGTGTGTGTGTGCGCGAGTGCGAGTGATTGAGTGAGCGTGTGTGAGTGAGTGAGTGAGTGTGTGTGTGGTTTAAGTGGTTTACGAGGACTTTTTTTAGGTTATAAACTGATATTTACAAGGGTATTATGCTATAAATGTGATTTATGAGGACATTTCTAGTGTCCCCATAATTGAAATCGCTTAAAAAAACATACTAAACAATGTTTTATTGAAAATGTAAAAATGCAGAAAGTTTTTGGTGAGGGTTAGGTTTAGGGGTAGGGTTAGGGTTAGGGGATAGAATCTATAGTTTATACAGTATAAAAATCATTATGTCTATGGAGAGTCCTCATAATGATAGCTGCACCAACATGTGTGTGCGAGTGTGTGTGTGTGTGCGAGTGTGTGTGTGTGTGCGAGTGTGTGTGTGTGTGCGAGTGTGTGTGTGTGCGAGTGTGTGTGTGTGTGTGTGTGTGTGTGTGTGTGTCCACATCTGTTGAAACGCCGTCATCTCCTCGTTTTCTGTTTGTGTGTGTGAGTGTGTGTGTGTTTTTGTGTGTGAGTGTGTGTGAGTGTGTGTGAGTGTGTGTGTGTGTGTGTGTGAGTGTGTGTATGTGTGTGTCCACATCTGGTGAAACGCCGTCATCTCCTCGTTTTCTGTTATACTGTGCTGGCTTTGTTGATTTGTAAACTAACTTGTGGTGGTTACTAATTTTTGGAATTACTCGAATGCAACATGAATTTATTTTCTTTTTTTACAATGCATGCAAACTGCTCTAAAAGTGCTAAACACACGAGCCCATTTGATATCGTCAGCAAAATCATCATGATTATATCGTGAGTATTCGATATATGGCCCAGCCCTAGTATCAAGAGCAAATGTCAAGGTGTCAAACCTGTGCCATCGGCGTCATATTTGATTTGAGAGCCTTTAGGAAGATTTTCAGTGAATAACAGCTTAAATATCAGCCTGTTCCTCACACAGCAATCATATGACTTAAAAAATGTAACGCACAAGACATATGGACTACTTTTATAAAAAAAAAATTGTGTTGTAATTTTTGGAGCTTGTTGGAGATAGTCACTATGAACTCATCGTATGCAAAAGAGTAGCGTGCAGTTTATTATTAAAAAACTCTCTCTTTATGTTTCACAGAAAAAAAAAACAGCATATGGGTTTGGAACGACATAAAGGTGAGTAAATAATGGCATAGTATTTCTTTTTATTTGATGAACTATTCCTTTAATTTTCACTCATCCTACATTCAGTAACCACTTTATTTATATTCTTAATAATAAATTAAATTTGTAGGTATGAATTACCAATAAATATTTTGTACACATGATACTCTGATACTAATATTCAAATTTTTGTCTTTTAAACATGACATAGTGACACTTGGAAGAGTTTAAGTTTGGGGCAGATACACACAATAAATATTTGAGGTGTCGTTCTCATTGTGGCAATGCATTATTAATGCGATTTGAATAATCTTAGACAGCTGTATGTGGGCAGATGAGAAGCTTCAGGGACGTGTAATCAAACACTGCGGTCAAGCATGTCAAAACCTCCCCCGTCCCGCCAGAGCAGAACTCGTGAATGAAACAGCTAACACATTCACTTTGTGTTATGAGGCTTGAAATAAACCCACCAGACATTTGTGATCATTCTGTAATTAAAGTCACAGGCTTTCAGTAAAGAGTTTACAGTGTCGTGCAAACACATTACAGTATCGGCATAATTGGGTGAATCTCACGAAAAATTATGCTTTTCCTAAAGAAAATGAAACCTGTTTGTAGGACCATTAAGACTTTTTTTTTCTTTGCCATTATTTTTACAAATGCAAAAAAATCCCTTTCTCATTGCTGTAATCAAAATATATATATATATATAACAAAGTTGATGTATTATTGTGGACTGCCGCCTGTGACACATAAAGTAATTACATTCTTTTTTTATTCTCAGGTCTAAACAAATAACTTCTCTTTATCTATAGCACACAAGCTGCAAGCGTCTGGCCAATAGATAAGTGCTGACAACTTCATTAGAACAAACATCAGCAGGAGAGAGAGAGAGAGACTTTAACACTGACTCTGTCAGCCACAGAACAATATAAACAGAGACGGAGTGAATGAATGTGAATCAGTGTAGTTTTCCGTCGACAGAGATGACAAATGATGCACGATCAGACAAATGTGTGGTCTTAACAATAAAACAAACTGTAAGTTCCCTATCTGTCACTCACTCGACATTGGTGTCGATGTAGTGACACTAGGGGTCACTCTTGGGAGCCCGAGACACCTCTGGTCTTTGATAAAAGGCCAATGAAAATTGGCGAGTGGTATTTGCATGCCACTCCCCCGGACATACGGGTATAAAAGGAGCTGGTATGCAACCACTCAGTCAGATTTTCTCTTCGGAGCCCAACGCTCATGCTCATTGAGCTGAATTTCTACTGTTCATTCACCTCTGCTGGATCTGACGGTGCATTTCAGCGGCTTCTCCCTCCTCTGCACTGGTGCACTGCAGAGAACACCCCTGGGCGCTTCGGCAGAAAAAAGAGAGAGTTTTCTGAAAGAGTTGAATTCTCTAAAAGAGTATATTTCTCTAAAAGAGCGGCACACACGGAACATATTTTTAAAGATGTGTCTTTTTAAAGATGCCTTTCCGATTGTGTGTTATTCCTGGTTGCGGTCGTTATCTCAACTTCGGATGGTCATGATCGCCGTCTTTCGTGTCTGGGCGTGACCCACACGGAGGCAGCGTTCGTGGATGGTTCATGTTCTCACTGCAAGAACATGACCATGGCAACGTTGCGGTCGCGGCTTGCTTTCGTAGGAAAGATGATGAGAAGATGATGAGCTCTCGAGAGCAGCATCTGAGAGCAGGCTTGTCCAGTCGGACGCAGAAGCCTCAGCTGGGCTCCCCCCCCTCGGGGACGATTACCCAGTCACAGGCTGATGCAGAGATGACGGACATGCTTTCCCGGGCGGCTGCGAACGTCGGGCTAGAGTGGAACCCTCCGCTCTCCCCTGAACCCTCGCAGCTCGATGATTGGTTCCTGGGCTCGTGGTGCCGCTCAAAGCAGCCACGCCCCGCTCCAGTGCCTTTCTTCCCGGAAGTGCACGAGGAGCTGACGAAATCATGGGGGACACCTTTTACTGCCCGGCCCCGATTCCTCAGTTCCCCCGCCCTCACTACTCTTGATGGCGGGGCGGCCAGGGGCTATACGGTGATTCCCCCGGTGGATAAGACGCTCGTGGTGCACCCATGCCCGCAGAGCGCCGCCACCTGGCGTGGACGCCCAAAGCTCCCGTCCAAGCCCTGTAGGTTAACATCATCCCTGACAGCTAAATCCTACAGCACTGCTGGACAAGCCGCCTCTGTCCTGCACGCCATGGCTCTCCTGCAGTTCCACCAAGCCAAGGCACAAAAAAAGAACTGCACGAGGGAAGTTCCACCCCAGATCAGATGCAGGAACTGCGCTCGGCGACTGACCTCACTCTCCGAGTGACGAAGGTCACAGTGCAGTCTCTCGGGTGGACGATGGCCACCTGGATTGAGGCGAGTCACTACGCCACCACGAGGACTTAGAGCGCATTGGGAATTGGGCATTCCAAATTGGGGAGAAAAAGGGGAGAAATGTTTTTTTTTTACATAAACATTCCTGAAATGCAGAAAGAATCTCAGCGATTGTAAACATGATGTGCTTATCATGAATGGTTACCATTCTAGTAAAATGACAAGATTAAAGATTATAATCATCAATTTGTCAGTTAGAAAAGTGATTACAGGTCATAACATAATTTTCAGTATTATCTAGCAAGGCTAGGTATTGTGTACATTTTGGTACAAAAAGGTAGATTCTGTGCATTTTAGAGGGTTAAATAAGCAACTTTGTGTGAAATGTTCATGGATTACGTTGATATATCCTGATATGTGTACATTTGAAGTTATGAGCAGAGCATTAGTTTTGTGTCCTGCTAAAAAGAGTTCAATAATTCCGATCCAGTGAGAGTCTGTTCAATCTCTCTGTCTTGATCAATGAGGATGGTCGTGTGAGGATTATACTGACCATCACCTCTGTCATATACTGCTAGCCTCTGTGTCTTAGTTTTAATAACTTGGAATTAAATATCAGTGTAAATCCTGGATTTACCTCATTCAGCATAGCAATTGTTAATTCTTCTGCCCATAAGATCCTACAAATAAATGCTCTTTTTGGCTAGGTAGGAAGTTTTGAGTTCTGACAGTTACAGTACATATCTAAATAGTACATTTGAACTCTTATCGAAAAAATGAAGAGAATGAGAATGAACAATTCTTGCTGACATTTGACCACTCTCGTACCTCTGTCAATTTCCATGAGAAAGTTTATCTAACACTCTAACGTACCTCAGATCTTCCCCTGCGGCATCGCTGTGAATTGATCGACCTCTGACCCAAGAGCAAAAGACATCATCCATCTATCTGCCCCCTTAAACTGTGCTGGACACACACACGGATAGAGAGAGCTATGTTAGCAGCAGCCCTGCGGCTCTTCAGTGTTGCTCAAGAAAGACAAACATGTGTTGGTGTGTAGAAACACTTACCTACATCAATACAGTAACAGTTGTGCGACATTAGCCCGCATATTTCAGTGCAAAACACTGCGTTGTGTTTACCAGCCACGTGAAATGTAGTTTAAATAGCTTTGCGCTGTATTTAAATTCTTTGACACTGCTCAAGAATATGCTGATAACTACCAAAAATCAACTTATTAAAAAAATCAGACAATGCAATAAACCGTTCACATGGGATTTGAAATCATTGGGTTAGGGTGTTCTGTGCTTCTGTGCTTTTGATGTCAAAATGTTAATAGTCATGCACACAACACTTGTGCACATTGGATAAGTCGGTAGTAAATCAAGGTAATATGCAAAACATTTTTTGCAAAACTGTTTATGATCTTACCCCAATAAAAGAAAAACAGTTTAGGCGTTTACACGACATGTATGGGGCTCCAGTCTTGACTGACTAAATGGTCGCATTTTGACTGAGTTGACCAACTCTCTTTGATTATGCAAGAGCTCTATAAGTGGAATGAAACGATGCTAGCTGCTACCTCGATGGATTATCAGCACAGCTCAATGGACCAAACAGCATGAGTGCAGAGCAGGTTTACTCTCGACTGCACAGCACAGAACATTATAAACAGTACAGACAAAGAAAACAGCAGAACATGGTGAATTAAACTTTCTTTTGATTATATTAAACCTGTAGAACAAACACTAGCATTGCAGCATCATTTATCAGTTCAGTTGATATGAGATGTCTCTGTTGACAATCAAGATACCGCTGAAAATCACAACATAATAAATCTCAAAATTAAAAATAAGGTCCCTCTTTGATACATTTGTGTATAGTTGTCAGTAGCCTTAAAATGAAACCCGAACCCGACCCATACCCGAGACCATGTGGCCCGACCCTACCCGGCCCAAACCCGACCCTACCCGGCCCAAACCCGACCCGACCCCGAAATCGCTCACTATCTTTATAATTTCTTCTCCTAGAAAGTAGTGTTGCAATAGGTTGTATTTTATGTAAGCATATAAGCAACATTCGTAACAGTATTGAAACAGTAAATATACACAGTTTTAACAAGGCATTGTAGCCCCTCAGTGCACTAGATCTGAAGGGAAAAAAGCATTGACTTACCGTTTATGCACAGAAACTTTGCTTGGTGCAGAACAATCTGGCATATTGCTAAACAATGCAACAAGGAGCCTGGGTAGCTCAGCAAGTAAAAACGCTGACTACCACCCCTGGAGTCGCAAGTTCGAATCCAGGACGTGCTGAGTGACTCCAGCCAGGTCTCCTAAGCAACCAAATTGGCCCGGTTGCTAGGGAAGGTATTGTCACATGGGGTAACCTCCTCATGGTTGCTATAATGTGGTTCTCGCTCTTGGTTGGGCACGTGGTAAGTTGTGCGTGGATGCCGCAGAGAATAGCATGAAGCCTCCACACGCACTACGTCTCCGCGGTAACGCGCTCAACAAGCCACATGATAAGATGCGCGGATTGACGGTCTCAGACGCGGAGGCAACTGAGATTCGTCCTCCGCCACCCGGATTGAGGCGAGTCACTACACCACCATGAGGACTTAGAGCGCACTGGGAGTTGGGCATTCCAAACTGGGGAGAAAAGGGGAGAAAAATAAATGCAAAACTCAACTTAAACAAACACAGACATACATGCAACGTGGCTGCATGTGCTCTCTCTCTCTCGTCTCCGGTCGCCCCTTATTTCGCTCTCCCGCTGATCAGATGATTCAGCGCCAGCCGTGATAGAGCCTGGCCACGCCCTCCTCCATGTCACATACACATCTTAATACAAGGTAATAAACAGGGCACACACACATGCAGTGGGAGTGTGTGTGAGAGAGACAGTGAAGTCTAAACTGATGCACCAGGTGAAAATGTTTTCTTATTTTTTATCTGTCAAAATGACGGACAGCATTTGAAAATTTCCGTCAATCTTTCAAAAAATCAGTAAATGACGGATCATTTTCGGTTAACGCAACCCCTGAGCACAACAGTCTGGTTCCGGAAATAAAGATCCCATTCGTTTTTATATGAGAATTGATTATTAATGAAAACGAATAAACCTTTAAAGACCGACCTACCGTGAGATCAATGGTACTATATATGCTTATGTTGAAGATATCAGTTTGCGTTATTTCAACTTTACAAAAAATAAAACAACGTGTCTAATAACATAATTTCTGGTGAAGAACAACACTACCCATGATCCTAGAGAAAGATCCACCAATCAGAGAACTACAGAAAAGAGTGCCAAAAGAGTCACTTTCATGACGCACTGTGAATGACGCAATAAAATTGTTTCTATACTTTTAATTAACAACGTTAAACCAATAGTTGTATATTTTTCCAACATTTTAAATTCTATTACGTCATGCACAGTGCTTCACGGGACTGTAGTTCATTCCCTTATTAAAGACATTAAGTACACAGTCTTGTAACTTTGCCTCTTTGTCCAATTTTCAAATACTTTTTTTGCTTCAAATCATGTTTATGTTGACTGCAATGATGGCAAGAGAGAGAGACGCTTCAATGTGACTGTGACCTATATTTACTGCTTGGCTGAATTTCACTCTTGCAGTGAAAGAGATTCTGAAGTGAGAGATGCCGCTGAGATCAAAGCCATCTGGTTCACCTTAGGCTTCACCTCAAAACACATAGGCACTCTAAAGGCAATGTCGGATTAGGAAATTTACCTGTAATTTCAGGATTTTTGCAGCCTACTGGACATGCATTTCAAACATCTATTATCCATCAGTGTTTCCCAAACTGGGGTACGTGAGGTGACAATGGGGGCACGCAAATAAAATTCTGAGATTTACCTTTAATTACTTTAATTTCATCACAGTCAAAAATAACATTCAAACCAGTTAATGTATTTCTCACTGGCAAAAATAATTTTGTGTTCCCTCTAGTGTAGAAACACCAAAATGGTTGTGTCATAAAGCTCAGATAAATAAGCAATGAAATAACCCTATCTTTTGTGGTTAAAACAAATGCATCTACTCATGCGTCGTGCGTCACACAAGTATCTTTATAATTATAATTATAATTTTCTTTATTTATCACACATTATACATTTTTGCACATATACGGTGAAATTCTTCTTTTTTCACATATCCCAGCTAGGCTGGGGTCAGAGTGCAGGGTCAGCCATGATACGGCGCCCCTGGAGCAGATAGGGTTAAGGGCCTTGCTCAAGGGCCCAACAGTGGCATCTTGGTGGTGCTGGGGCTTGAACCCCCGACCTTCTGATCAGTAACCCAGAGCCTTAACCGCTGAGCTACCACTGCCCTACCACTACCACTGCTACCACTTATTCGCCAGCCCAGCACACTGCTAGGTGACGTAGCTTAGTGATCGCAAGTAAAATCGATATTTCACTGTTGTACCAGACACGCACATGTCAGTCGTCCACGATTTTAGTTTGTCTGTTTGTTTTTTTCGCAGTTTAAAACATAATTTGTATTTGAGGTTAGATGCATAGGGAGTTTTGATTCTGATGGGATAAGCTTTGATGACAGGTGTCAGACATCCGGTGCCGCCAAATAATTGTACACATTTACACACAGTAATTTTCACTCACATTTGCTCGCATGCTAGAGACCTGTTTTTATATTGTTTTTTGTCAAATGTGACATAAAAAAAGCACCTTGAGCTGATCGTGCAATTGCACAGATACTTATCCACAATGCTCGAAGTAGGCCGACAATACCGTACCCGAAATGATGCACAATTCCAGGCACAGAACCGAACGCTATTCTTGCGTACCGCGACACGATGAGGGGGGAGTTTAAGTTATGCAGTTATATCATATCTAGCATACCCATCTCAATCGGTAAGCCATTTATTCAATGTGTATATAATTAATATAACATGTACAAATATAACATTTTAATATAAGGGAGTTGTTTTACAAAGATAATTGTGTTAAATATACATATTTTCAAAATATCTTGTGTGAATGTTATCTATGCGTTAGAGAGGGGGTACGCGAATGAATGTTGAATGTTTGGAGGGGTACGCCACTGTAAAATGTATGGGAACCACTGATCTATATTATATTATTATTAGGCCTTATTATTGATTTATAGCCAGTATGGGTTTCATTGGCTTTGTTGCGCATACAGTAAATAAAGCTGATTGGTCCAAGTCGAGACAAACTGCTTGATATTGATGACTCATTGAAATAGTTACAATTAGAGGTAGACGATATATCGGTTTTACCGATTAATCGGTACCGATGGTTGCTTTTTGGAACTATCGGTTATCGCAAATAGGAAAAAGCAGATATATTATTATCAATAAACCTCATCTGGTGAAATATATACAGAAAAAACTCTTCATCTGGTGAATCTATAGGCTATAAAAAGCTTTATTTGGTAAATACCTACATATAGAGCATTGTAACGGAGCCAAATCTCTGTAGTTTCAAAATAAGAGTCCCCGGTGTATTTTGAGCTTATTTAAAGTAAAAAGTCCCGCGTTATGCACCAAATCTTCATTTCTCTGTTTATTATTGGGATTTTGGTTGCACAGTAAACTGCTTTTGGGATTTTGCAGCCTCAATCCCTTTTATAGTAAGGAAAGATTATTATATAGATCGATTAAAAAAAAAAACTACTAGCCGATTCATCGGTTTTCCACCACCTTAGTTATCGGTATTGGTGTAGCTGGAGCCAGCTGGTACATGATAGCTGTGCGGTATGTGCAGTGATGGGCAGTAGCGAAGATACATACAAATAGCGAAGCTATTAGCTTAACTACATTTCTGAGTACTGAGGTGGTAGCTTCGCTAGTTTTTAAATCAAGTAGCTTTTCAGTAGCAAAGCTATATTTTTGATTGGGTAGCGGCGTAGCATCGAGAAAAGCTACACTGCTACATCATGCCGTGTACCCTGTGTTTACTATCGCCAGTTTTGAATCAGAACTAAAGATGTCAGACTCACAAATGAATCACTCCTCTGAGTCGGTTCTTTAAAATGAATTGGTCACACGTGATAGCAAAGCGGTCTGAATCGGTTCGCCATTCAATCTAAATGACTCAGAAAGCTTACGCACGCACTGCTGAATCATTTGGGACACGCTCTCACTTGCCAAAATGCTCACGGAATATTTTAAAATACTGAAAATTAAGATAACACTGGTTGCAGTGGATCTACAATCACTGGAAACCAAACCTGCAAATGCATCCTGTCGTTTGCCAGTGATGAAGAAGGTCTTTATTAAGTTCAACAAGTGTTGTGTGCAGCTTGTGAACGGCACTGCAGATAAAGACATTTTACCACCAAAAGAGTGTTGAGTAGCCTACACGAAAATAAATACATGGATGATTGTATATAGGACTCCAAATAAACATAGTATGTGAACGTCACAAGCAGCTCTCGTGAGACTTTAGGCGACCGGGAGGTTACCTTCTAGACACCACCCCTTTTTCTAGCATCTTGTGCAGGAGAGCCATGTTTTTTTTTTTTAGACACTTTGTCAAGTTAAAAACGACTGTTAAAAACACATCTTAAGAAACCTGCATTCTGCACTATTCGTGGTGCTGTGTCTAGCTTTTTGTTAGCACAAGGATGCGTGCTATGTGCACTTTTTATATTTTGCACACAATTTTATAATGTGCACTGGCATCCTTACGGCCCACCAGGAAAAGTCCCGCTGTTCCCGATGGCCAGTCCGACCCTAGTTAAAGGGATAGTTGGCAAAAAAAAAAAAAAAACATTTTGCCGTCGTTGATATTTTGTTTTTGTTTTTTTTATGTAACACAAATTTTTTTTGTGATTTTTAACAGTGTGATTTTTTTTTTTTTTTAAGAATACAGAAGCAGGAGGGCCTAGGTAGCTCAGCAAGTATTGATGCTGACTATCACACTTGGAGTCACGAGTTTGAATCCAGGGCGTGCTGAGTGACTCCAGCCAGGTCTCCTAAGCAACCAAATTGGCCCGGTTGCTAGGAAGGGTAGAGTCACATGGGGTAACCTCCTCGTGGTCGCTATAATGTGGTTCTCGCTCTCAATGGGGCATGTGGTGAGTTGTGCCTGGATCACGGAGAGTAGCATGAAGCCTCCACACGCGCTAGGTCTCCGCGGTAACGCGCTCAACAAGCCAGGTGATAAGATGAGCGGATTGACGGTCTCAGACGCGGAGGCAACTGAGATTCGTCCTCCGCCACCCGGATTGAGGCGAGTCACTACGCCACCACGAGGATTTAGAGCGCATTGGGAATTGGGCATTCCAAATTGGGGAGAAAAGGGGAGGAAAAAAAATTAAGAATACAGAAACAAAATATGGTTGTCACTGTTTCTCCCAAAGTTTGGTAATGAACTGGAGTGACAATCGCATTCTATAACTGAACTGACTCCCTTAAATTCATTCGCAACCTAGGTAACATCATATCAACTCATTATAAGACTGAAATCTAAATCCACATGCAAGCTGCAAATTCGTGGATAAAACGAAGAGTGATAATGTCTGACTAGCAAAGTAATACAAAAAGCAAATTATGTGCACAATAACGAGATTGGTAATTAGCTCATTCTTTCACTCGATGGAACGATTTATTCAATTTGCACAAACTGGATGGAGTCGTTTGTCTGTTGTACAGACTGATTTGTTTAAGAAGATAATTTGCTTTGAAAACATCATTAATTTACTTCGTAAAGCAGCTTGGAAAATAAGAGATGTTTAAATAAGACACTCTGGCGTAAAATGAGTTACTTAAGTCCTGCATGAGAGACTTTTATGAAAATAATAGAGATGATTTTACCCAGCTGTGATACTGTCTGAAACCATTGCAATGATTAAATCAGCCAAAATCTTAACATTAAAGGAACAGTTCACCCAAAAATGAAAATCCTTTTTTTTTTTTTTTCTTTTGAAATGATCTGAATGGGTAGATTTAGAGAGGAGTGCATGAGGCACACACACACACACACACACACACACACACACAGCAAGCTTTTAGAGGCAGCTGAAGTAAAATCCAATTACATTGTTAACACAGCGAGACACTGTGGCAGACATTGAACCGGTGCTCCGTCCACCTCCCTCAGATGATTCAGTGCTTCTCTTACAAACGTACACTAAATCTGACGCATACACTCATATATACACTTTCTGCCTATATAGAAACACACCACGTATTCTTTCAGCACATTATGAGCCCTCTAAAGATGCATTTGTGTACGATATTGAATTTAGCAGAGCAGTTAAAATCAATATGAAATGGCATTCATAGCTCATGTATATGACATATTTACGATTAAAATGAGAAAGAAATTGTAGGGCGGGATTTCCTTTTATCTGTCAAAATTTTATTGGATGGTGAAAAGTGTGGATTGTGGAGGACTGAGTCACGGCTGGCGCACACTTTTGAGGAAGCTGCACGATTGGGTCGTGAAGGTTAAAGGTCAAGTTCCCTCCACAGCATTAAGACGTAACCCAATGGTATCACTTCTTTTTCAAATGTATACTTATTTGGTATTATTGAAATAGTCTTTTATTACATTAACGTTAACTGCGTTAACTTAAAGGGACCGTAAGCAATTCAAGCCATTTTGCAAACATTCTAAGTGTGGTATTAAAAATCACTTCTAGCACCTTTAAAATGCTGATCGATACTTCTGCGTCAATCCTACACAGTAGCCTGACATGCACCTCTCCAAAAAAATGTAACTATGTGTCACGTCTATGCAGAACACAACAGCCGTGATTAGTCCACTTTGTAATCAAAGACACTCCTTCAGGATGTTCATTTACATCACGTTGTATTTGGGCTCATTTTAATCAGGAGCATCTGCCGGTTTTGTATTTCGTGATACTCTGTGCTTTCACGGCTTTTGCTTGATATATATTTGGTATGTGTGTAAAACAGTATTTGTTGTATTGTACTCTACACTTTACATGTTTTGGCTGTATGTTTGACAGTATGGGGTAGGGCCATGAATGTCAAAAGATCATCTGTTCGTTTTGAAGCATAATGACGGCAGTCCAGTGCTGAATATTTTTACATTCAAATGATATATTTTTATATTTCTTTACATTCAGATACCCAAGTATGGATACATAGAAGCCCTTGAGACTGAGGAGTTATACTGTATGGGGGTTCAGGGGTATCCCCTGAGAGACAATTTAGAAAACGTAAAAGTCTGAATGGACCATTTTTATATTTTCATTAAAGTGAGGAAGACTAGGCTACCAACTAGTCATTTTATTGTCTTGTCATCCATGCCAAAGATGATGACATCTGATTAATTTTCACAAAATTAGAACAGAAATCTATTTGTTTATTATTAAAGACTTGTAACATGCTGATTAATAAAGCAAAATTAAAAGGAAAAAACGTTATGGTCTAAAGGCGCTTTGGAACCACATTAACTTATGCAGCGGCTCATCATGTCTACTCGCATGCAAGGAAAAAAGGCACATTGCTTGCATTTTTAGCGACACGCACCTGATCGTCTAGATGTAGAACGTAGGCTAAATATAGTAAATTACTCAAAAGCTTATCGATATCGTGGCTTTTTTTATCGTGATAAATATCAAGATTGTTTTATTGCCCAGCCCTAGTATGGGGTACTGTAAAATAATCATATTTCTGTTTTCAAGTTATAAAAACAGAACTCTTCTAATTTGTCAGCTAATTAAAAAGCACTTGTTAAGAGATGGTTATGTTGCCTATATGTATTGCAAAGTCCTGCTTCTAAGCTTTACAACGACATCCATTTCATGTTGGTCAAGTGAATCGTTTTCAGCACAGAGCGTCACAGTACAGTAAATATTTATATATTATTTTTGTGACTTATGAGGCAAGCACACAGTACATGCCTGATTTATTTTCTCTCTGCATTGCTGACTACATGTATAATGAATAATATGAACTATGAACTGGGTTTAATGCAAGTTAAGCTCAATCGACAGCATTTGTGGCATAATGTTATCACAACGAAAAATTGCGACTTTTAAATAGGCACAAATTTGGTTTACGTTGAGGCACTTACAATGGAAGTGAATGGGATCAATCCGTAAACGTTAAAATATGCTAAAAAGTTGCGGCATTTTTGTGCGTGGTATTTCAGCATAAATACCTGCATCAAATACCAGGCCTCTTACATTTTGTATCGATCTTATCAGCAGTGATTCATCAAATAATGATTGAGTGATGGAGAGGAGCGTTATGACCTGTCACATATCCAGATGCATGGTATAGTCAAGCACACTTTCGGCATGTTTAAGAGATGATTTCGGTGTCTGGATCACAGTGGAGATGTACAGTCCTGGCAGAGTGTGTCATATAACAGTGGTCTGCTGCATCCTCCGCTTTATAGTGCTCAAAATTGGCATGCAAAATTGGAATTGCACATGCAAATTGCGTTCAGCACTCTTTTTGTGGGCATGTTTGCGCTGTTGGCTGATCTGCATAATTCCTTTAGTGAATGGTGCGCTAATCCAGCGCAGAGAGCACGTGCTAATAAATACTGCATTTACAGGGCGGCAGGACTGCATTAAAGTGGTCCTGGGCCCCTGGGCTTATTGTTTCGCTGGGCCCCTGTCAGTCGTCATAGTTAAGGGGGGGTCAGGGGTATAGAGCGGAACGTTTTCACTGATGATCATCACCGATGACAGGTTTAGGCATTGCGCACCCTCTCTGTTTACATCAGCATCTTTACCAAGAACATCGATGGGAAAATACTGGGAGTTCGGGGCCCCCCTGCTGTGAAAATCCCAGAACATCAGCAGTTACAGAAATACTCAAACCAGCAAACATCCATGTAATTATCTAATCAACTGATCGTGTGGCAGCAGTGCAGTGCATAAAATCACGCAGATACAGGTCAGGAGCTTCAGTTAATGTTCACATCAACCATCAGAATGGGGAAAAAATGTGATCTCAGTGATTTGGACCGTGACATGATTGTTGGTGCCAGATGGGCTGGTTTGAGTATTTCTGTAACTGCTGATCTCCTGAGATTTTCACACACAACAGTCTCTAGAATTTACTCAGAATGGTGCCTGTAAAGGGGGTACAAGGGAAAGGAGGAGGCGAGAACTGGCTTAACAATATAAATAATAGTTAATTAAATAAAAAGACACACAAACACATACAGGGCAGCTGCCCATAACTGCCGTCTTCGGTCGCCTTTATCCCTCGCTCGCCTCGTCCGTCATTCCGCCCGGCCCAGTCCTCCTCCACACCACACTCCTCCCTACATTGCCTCAGGCCGGGGAGCCCCTCCTCTCCGGGGGGGATGCCTTGCGCCCCGCCTGCCGGCAGGTCATCCCCACCTTCCTCGACCTGGGAGGAGACAGGAGGGGAAAACAAAACAAACAATAAAAAAAGCGAGGGAAAGGCCAACATGGAGCGACAGCATGAGAGAGAGAGGAGAGAGAGAAAAAGCTCACTCACCAGTTCTCTGATGTGCTGTCGCGTGGTCCCCGATCACTCCTCCACCCTCTCAGGCAGACGACAGCCGCTCCTCCCTGGGGCAGACCGGAGTCAAACCTCCGACCCCCAGCAGACAGAATGCCCCTCTGCTTTTCTGGCGGCAGTGGGGACACTCCTCCGCCCCTGGCAGCGACTCCATCGCTCCAGGCGGTCGGGGAGTCCCTCCTCGCCTCGCGGACGGCAGCCATTCCCCGTGTCCGGGCGGTTGGGCTACTCCGTCCCCAAGCGGATGGCAGCGGCACTCCCCTGGGTGGACGGCAGTGTTGAGGACTCTACGACGGGCATCCCTCCTCTCTCCCGGGTTTTGGCACCAATGTAAAGGGGGTACAAGGGAAAGGAGGAGGCGAGAACCAGCTTAACAATATAAATAATATTTAATTAAATAAAAAGGCGCACAAACATATACAGGGCAGCTGCCCATAATTCTCTCTCTCTCGAGCTGCTGTCTTCGTCGCCTTTATCCCTCACTCGCCTCATCAGGCGTCCATCATTCCGCCCAGCCACGCCCTCCTCCGCGCTACAGTGTCAAAAACAAAAAACATACAGTGAGCGGCAGTTCTGTGGATGGAAACACCTTGTTGATGAGAGAGGTCAACAGAGAATGGCCAGACTGGTTCGAACTGACAAAGTCTACGGTAACTCAGATAACCACTCTGTACAATTGTGGTGAGAAGAATATCATCTCCGAATGCTATTCTGAGATGCGGGTTGACGCTGTTTTGGCGGCAAGAGGGGGACAATATTAGACATGTGGTTTTAATGTTGTGGCTGATGTTAACCACCGTAAATGTTAACATGATTTTAATATGATAAAATCGCTTACTTACCTTTTCTGTGTAAAGTTATGTACCCTGTAATCCGCCTAGAATAGTAGTCCGCTACAAAAACGACAATTTAAATAATTTTACAGCTCAAATAAAACACAAGTTTCAACAGAATAAAATTATAAGCTATTTCTGCCTTTAAATGCTCCAAAAATTGACCCCATTGACTTCCACTGTAAGTGTCTCACTGTAACCTAAATTTTTGCTTTTTTAAAGAATTTGAGGGATGGGTTGAAATACATTTTTTGTGGTAATAAACGTCATGCCACAAATGCTTGTATTGAACCCGGAACATTCCTTTACATCTCAACATGTTCACACACTTGTTTTTAATGCTACAATAATTGAATAAGTACTTTTGAATCCATGAATTACATGGCTTTTGTTTAGTTATGAAATATATAATTGTTTAAAAAATGGAGGCTTTTCAACACACTAGCATTTTAGCTGTGAACTCGCAGAATGATGCAGACAAAACCACAGTATAACACGGTTCGATGCAGAAATAAAAATCAGCCTAAACTCGTCCTGCACCATTTTTGCTACCCTAGTAACCAAGAGCAACGTGCTAAAAACCACCCACAATACCCTAGCATCCGCATGGCAATCCACTAAACAACACCTAGAACACCCTAGCAACCACAGAACACCATAGCATCTGCATAGTAACGTGATTATAACACCCAGAAAACCCTAGCAACCACATAGCAACGCCCTAGCATTGTGGCGGTGACTTCTGCATGAGTGCACTGTTCATATTTTTCTTGCAATGTAATTATATCTTAATATATTGTATTGTATTGTAGTAATTATATTGTAATATATTGTATTGTATTGTAGTGTAATGTAATCGTCCCTGATCCCTTGACTGTGCTTCATTTCTGCTCCAGTCCTGCAGTTGTGAGACGTTCCCTGAGCATGTCAGAGGGGTTGAGAGAGAAAGAGAGAGTGAGAGAGAGAGAGAGAGAGACAGCGACTCAGCGGATCGAGACAGCATCAGTGTGCATTCTGTCTCCCTCACACACACACACAGAGACAGATCACTGCCTTTTACTGGAGCCTGTGACCAACACACACTGAAAGAACATCTCAAACACGCTCGTTAGAGACTGGAGGAAGAGGACCAGGACGAGGAGTGTGTGGAAATCTGTTTCTGATGCGAGCAGCTGAGAGGTAAACAAACCCTCTCTCTCTCTCTCACACACACACACACACACGGTGTCTCTCTCGGTCTCGTGGACACGCATGGATGCTGCCGTGTGACTTATGGACAGAGGTGAGGAGGTGACGGAGAGCGGGAGACGAGGAGACACACAGATGTGGACGTCTCACTACAGACCTGGGTGAGTAAACTTTATACACGCACACACCCACACCCACACACACACTGGGACAGGTGAACCCCAAAGTCTCGTCACCTGTGGAACAGTGCACACTTATGCAACATTATTTTATGTATTTCATCTTGGACTCCTCTGGTGCAGAGAACGAGGGTTCAGGGATGAGGAAGAGTTGAAAGTTTTATTTGGAAAAGGCGAAAAGCTCTCCTGCCCTTCTGGAGTTTCCTTGTGCCCAATGGCGTAGATTTGGCTTGAACCGGGGGGGGGGTTACCTCCCCATCCCCCCGGAATCTACGCCCCTGCTTGTACCCCCCCGAGTCGGATGGTGAAAGGACCAAGAGGGAACAGAAAAGGAGAATCCTGGTTCATCTGTAGTATGGTTTTTTATTTTGTGATATTACATCTGCAAGGAGGAATACAAGTGCATTTTGAAGGGTTGTGCAGCACTCCAGGGAATAATGATCCTTTGCAAAGTACATCTGTAGTCCTTTCTAAATCTATCTGTCTTTTATATTCATCTGTCCTCACTCAAAGGGGAATTTTATTGCTCAGGAGACATAATGGAGTTCCCAGATATATTTCATTTAAAATTCCTATTGTTTATCCTAACATTTCTTTGGAAAAATGAAAATAAACGCAAACGAGTCAATTGTCGACACTCTAAACGTTTCATAAAATACTTTTTTTTTTACATAAAAGAAAATTTCTTAAAATTCCATCCAACTGAATTGAGTAATCTTTTAATAAAATAAAAAATCAATATTTTAAGGTTTATTACTTTGTGTTAAACATTACACTATTCAATTTGATGTAATTAAATTGGTTAAAAAATAAAACAAAAATAGGCTAAAATATTTGTTTTGAGTGTGAAGCTACTTTAAAACTACCTTCTCAAGCTACTCATAACTTTAGTTAAACTACAGTATTCAAACTGTTTTGACATGTTCAGGATATAAAATATACATAAACTGTATATAATAAAAATGTTACTAGTTAAAATGCTTATTCTTGATTTCAGCAATAGAATTACTACTATAGTGAATATGCTATTTTTTATATCAGTAATTAGGTTTACAAAGTAACATTAGTAAAAACATTGATTCTAGATCAAAATGATGTAATTACTCTTGGAAATACCCATTCTTGATATCAAAAATGGAATTTCAACTAGTATAAAAAAAAGTCGAATTTAACAGTGATATCGCAAGCCCTTTCGACATTTAATCACGTGCAGGATGTGTATTATAATCAACAATTACATTTTCCCTAGTTTAAAATGCAAATTCTTTTTTTTGGGGGGGGGGGATTTTTCCCCTTTTTCTCCCAATTTGGAACACTCAATTCCCAATGCGCTCTAAGTCCTCGTGGTGGCGTAGTGACTTGCCTCAGTCCGGGTGGCGGAGGACGAATCTCAGTTGCCTCCGCGTCTGAGACAGTCAACCCGCGCATCTTATCACGTGGCTTGTTGAGCGCGTTGCCATGGAGACATAGCGCGTGTGGAGGCTTCACGCCATCCACCGCGGCAACCACGCTCAACTCACCATGCGCCCCACCGAGAACAAACCACATTATAGCGACCACAAGGAGGTTACCCCATGTGACTCTACCATCCCTAGCAACCGGGCCAATTTGGTTGCTTAGGAGACCTGGTTGGAGTCACTCAGCACGCCCTGGGATTCGAACTAGCGAACTAGCGAACTCCAGGGGTGGTAGCCAGCGTATTTTACCACTGAGCTACCCAGGCCCCAAAATGCAAATTCTTGACATCAGCAATAGAATTACAAGTAGTGAAAGAGGTCATTTGTTATATCAGTAATTAAATTTGCACTGGTAAAAACGTGAATTCTTGATATCAAACATGACGTCATCACTTACAGAAATACACTTTCATGACATCATAATATTTTCAACTAGTAAAAAGCATAAATCCTTTTTTTTTTTTTTCTCCCAATTTGGAATGCCCAATTCCCAATGCGCTCTAAGTCCTCGTGGTGGCGTAGTGACTCGCCTCAATCCGGGTGGCGGAGGACGAATCTCAATTGCCTCCGCGTCTGAGACCGTCAATCCGCGCATCTTATCACATGGCTTGTTTGAGCGTGTTACCGTGGAGACGTAGCGTGTAGCATGTGGAGCCTTCACGCTATTCTCCGTGGCATCCATGCACAACTCACCACGCGCCCCACCGACAGCGAGAACCACATTATAGCGACCACGAGGAGGTTACCCCATGTGACTCTACCCTCCCTAGCAACCGGGCTAATTTGGTTGCTTAGGAGACCTGGCTGGAGTCACTCAGCACACCCTGGATTCGAACTCGCGACTTCAGGTGTGATAGTCAGCATCTTTACTTGTTGAGTTACCCAGACCCCCAGTGTGAGACACTGTTGAGATCTTTTCTGAAACTCCAGAGGGGAAACATGAGAAATTAATATCTCCTTTCAATCGAAAATATGTCAGATTACAGAAGTAAAACCGGATGCAAACACTGTTTCATGTTGACTTTAAAATAGCGAGTGGAGAAATGTTTACATTTTGTTAAGAAGATAAAGGCATTACATTCTTACATACATATATGATGCTACACATCCAAAACAAATCGTGTTAATAGTAATAATATGTGCATTTTGTTTCCGTGCATTAAAAGCAAGCACAAAAACACTAAACGTCAGATGCCCATGCATATGTATAGTGTGTGTGTGTGTGTAGTGTCTCTCTCTCTCCCCGTTTGCAAGTTTCAGGCCATTATAATGGAGAGTGCTTTTGACAGGCATGTTACCGTGTTGCCCAGGGCGATAAGGGTTTTAAACAGACTACAGTCTCAAACAGCCAGCAAGAGTGCAAGAACGACAGGAGAAGGAGAGATATAATATGCATACCTTCCTTTTTATCACATTCTATTGTCGGTGTCTGTTTCGCAGCGTTTGTTGAAGGTGAATAATCAGAGCCGGATCCTTGAGTAGGTCTATAATCACACAGGCTCTTTAATGTTTGTTGTAATCAGGCAAAGGACCAAAGAAACTGGACACAAGCATCAAAACAGTCCTGATTATGGCTAAATGACACATTAGCTGGTCCGCTGTATTTACTAAATCCAGTAAATTAGAATAAATGCATAGTTTGTGCTGATTAGACTGCAGAGGGTTTTATTTTTTTGCTGTATGCTGCTTTGTGATTAAGTGCTCATTTGCATTTATTTCCCGTACATTGAATTTTAAATTAGCAGCATTAGTGTTTTTTAAGGCAAATGTCACTATTGCACAAATTTAGTGTATCTAAGAGTGTTTGTGTTTCAGACATGAATGATCAAATCATGTGGTTTGATGAGGAGAGGTGTGATACTGCTTTATTACATTTTTGGATTAACGATTTTTACCTGTCTGATGAAAACACAGAAGCATTTTTACCTCTTTTTCTGTAGAAAATGTAAAACTGAATTATTTTACATGGGCTTCGTTGACAAATTAGGTTGTCCAAGATTATAAAAATGAGAAATCTTTTAAAAACAAAAACTAGTTTTAAATTACATGAGTCATTTCGTAAAAATGTAACCTTTGTGTCCATGTGGGTTTCAGAAGTTGTACAAAAAAATATTGATTTGATGACTTCATGTCAAGTGGTGTAACCATCAATATAAAAGGTATTAAAATACTTTCAAACCAATTTTTTCAAGGTACACTTTTTTTTTTTTTTTTTTTTTTTTTTTATGTGACAAATATCAAGCAGTTTTTTCAGGGTTACTCCATTTGACCTGAAAAAAGTAACTTTTGATAAAAAATTTATATATATAAACCATACACAGTTATGAGGGTCTAATGGGTTTTTTCTCAGTTTTGTTGAGTTTATCACATGGCAACAGAATGGCTACACTGTTAGTTACATCACATGACTTAGAATTGGGGGACAAACGTTTTTAAATATTAACAATTTTTTAAAACAAATTTTTTTTACTGCTTATTTTTAGAGGTATAAATAAAATATTATTCCAAACTACTAATGCCAACATTTCTATACATATATATATATATATATATATATATATATATATATATATATATATATATATATATAATATTTTTTTTTTTTTTTTTATTTATTTATTTTTTTTTCTCCAAGGAAATCAGCTTTTAATGAGACCTTTATTTTTTATTATGTTTATTTAATACTGTCTCTGGACAGTTACATCATTTAGACATTTTTTACAGATACAGAAAAAAAATATCGAAATGACTTTGATCTCAGAAATTGAAAACTTGTTCATCATAGTAGAGGTGTACTAAAATTGTTGTTTTGTATGAATTGCATTTTTATTTTATTTTTATAAAGAGAGAGCGTCATGGCATTGACCCATCTGTTCTGTATGTCCTGAGCGCTATCATTAAAACCGGTGACCAGTGGTCAGACCATTTAGATGTTCAGGGTAGTACATCCTGTCCAGTTCTGATGTATTTCCCATTTGTTTTGTCCGCAGCAGTGATGAACTTTCTCCACTGATGGCCATTCAGAAAGTTGCGGTTTATTCTGATACAACATGTAAATTTCAAATATTTCTGTAAATAAATTATAGAAGGTGTTTTACCAGGGACCAG
Organism: Myxocyprinus asiaticus; assembly: GCF_019703515.2. Lineage (NCBI taxonomy): Eukaryota > Metazoa > Chordata > Actinopteri > Cypriniformes > Catostomidae > Myxocyprinus > Myxocyprinus asiaticus. The sequence continues at coordinate 55,112,573 of NC_059348.1, read as the reverse complement.
TTTTTTTGCAGGCCTCTTAAAAGTGTTAAACTGACTTGTATTGTTGTATTTTACCCTGTTTTCGACGTCACAGCACAGGATAGTCGCTAGTGAAATGTTTGGGACTGTGTGTGTTCTTGTGGTAGCATCACTCAATCAGTGTTATTACGTCATTATCCTTTTGCTCCAGAATGGTTAGTCACATGGCATTTACGGTTTCCACTTGAGTATGTTTCCGCCCATAAGCAGAAATGGCAGCAGTTCGTGTAATTTTGGGTCTGCTGCATGTGCCAGCCGAGAAACTGCCATTGATGCTATCAGAAAGAGAACTCCAGGTATTATAGACCTTTTAGTTTTGTGCACATTAAAGGAATAGTTCACACAAAAATAAAAATTCTGTCATAATTTTAGGCTAGGGTGTACTATGTTGTTCCATGTGACCAGTGGTGTAGTAGTGACTGAAGAGGTGGGCATACTGTGAACTTATTGAGGATCCCCCCCCCAGGCTTTCAAAGCAACCCTCTACGGACACGTTGGAGAAAGAATCGGCATTGGCTAGAAAATTTTAGTTTTTTACTCGCCAGACTTTTGACAACATGTGAGTGTAATGCAGCTGAAAAACTAAAAAAAGATATTAAGAAAACTGAGAAGAGGGCATCGTCATAATATACAATATATATAGTCATATACAATATATATATATATATAAAATATTTTTCATATATATGATTTCACGCAATATATTATGTGAGATTGTACATTTTATTTTTTATATTTTGCTTTTGATCCTTTTAAATCACATTTTAGCTTGTGTACAAATGTACAAATTTCACATTCCATCAATTTATATGATGTCATGAAATTGCATTTTTAATAATGATACAAGCTTTTGTTACTGTTTGAACTTTCATGCACATTTTTAACAAAATATTCACAAGGTTGGAACCTAATGAGAATAGAATTAATAATTATAAAAATAATAATGTAAGTGCTACTAAATCAAAACCACTATGCAAAAAAAAAAAAAAAAATATTTAGCAAACCCTTGCATAGATGCGGCGCAAGCCTATTTGTTAAATTCTTTAATATTTACAGTGTTCTCTGAAGTTAAAATATTTCAATGTATGATTGTGCCTTTTAAATATTTGTATTTACACATTTATTACACTTACTACATTTCGTTACATGTTTGTTTACATGCACTGGTGTGATTTACATTGATAAGTATAACAAGCACTAAATTGGTACTGTCTCTTTAAGAGAACGTCCGCTCCACTTACAAGTGTTTACGGTTCAATGAGCGCAGCGAGAGAGAGAGAAGTTGCACGGTGGTTTTTCCCTCATCTGTGCAATGCATGATTAGAATTAATGTTTCATCTTTTTGATCACCAACTGACTCTAAATAACAGGAAGGATTTTAAAAGAGACATTAAAATTGAGTGTGTGGCTCTCTTCTTTGGACACGGAACGAAGCAAAAGGAAATTTTGCATGCATGATGTGTATTGACTTGCACAAATATTTATAGTACAAGTTCTTAAATTCAAATCAACACACTCTCGAGTTTTACAACACTTTTACCTTATAAAAGACGTTCAACGGGCGCGTTACTGGTCTGTAGACATGCTTTAAAACGGAGAATGTTCTGAAAACAGTCCGGGGCAAAGTTGAATCAAAGTCAGAGATGACGACAATGCAGTGTTAATGAAAGATTGTACGTTTGATGCATACACTCTATAACCGTAGTGCAGTCAACTCAAAGCACATGTGCAGACTTGCGCACACGGACTATCCTTGTGTCTTTAAAAACTGGGCTGCACGCGGACAGTCTGCGTGAACTAAGCTGATGTACAATTTGCTTCACATGTACTGTGTGTGAGAAGCAGCAGCATGCGGAAAACCCAAGTGCACTTTGGCCTTTACTCACCCTCGTGTTGTCCCAATATGACGGGTTCTAGCATAAACACGTGAGCCACTGTGCACAAGCTTCTCTCGCTAATGAACATGCAATGGACATCATTTTCAGTCACTAAAACCGATCACATGCCTTCAGAAGACTTGGAATTTGTCGTACGAGTCGCATGGACTACTTGTATACTTTTGAGTCCTTTTTTAAACTTTAACGTGAGGCACGATCCACTGCCATTGCATGAAAAGACAGACCTAAATAATCATTAACCTCCTGAAAAAAATATATCCTCATATGTGGACGTCGGGACTAAGTTGTGAAATGTTTAATAATACCAAGCTATAGAAAGTCTGTTTTTTTTTCCATCAAATAGTTTATTATGTGTCCAGGAATGTTGAAATGAATTGCACCTTATTTTCATCCTAACTCCATATAAAGCCTCTGAAAGACACATTTATCAGTTTTACATGAATTCATTTATTCTCAATGTGATAATGTACAGTAAATATAGGAATGCATTTATTAATGTTAATGAATAGATATAGAATAGAATAGACAAAATAAAATATAACTAAATGTGTATTAAAATGAAGTGAAATGACCCACAGATGTGTTAATGTTGAAAGGTAGTCAAAATAACTCAAAATAACTTTTTTCAACTTTTGAGGGAATATGGTCCCATTTTCCACATACACTATATTGCCAGAAGTATTCGCTCACCCATCCAAATAATTTAATTCAGGTGTTCCAATCACTTCCATGGCCACAGGTGTATAAAATGAAGCATCTAGGCATGCAGACTGCTTCTACAAACATTTGTGAAAGAATGGGCCGCTCTCAGGAGCTCAGTGAATTCCAGCGTGGTACTGTGATAGGATGCCACCTGTGCAACAAGTCCAGTCGTGAAATTTCCTCGCTACTAAATATTCCACAGTCAACTGTCAGTGGTATTATAACAAAGTGGAAGCGATTGGGAATGACAGCAACTCAGCCACGAAGTGGTAGACCATGTAAAATGACAGAGCGGGGTCAGCGGATGCCGAGGCGCATAGTGCGCAGAGGTCGCCAACTTTCTGCAGAGTCAATCGCTACAGACCTCCAAAGTTCATGTGGCCTTCAGATTAGCTCAAGAACAGTGCGTAGAGAGCTTCATGGAATGGGTTTCCATGGCCGAGCAGCTGCATCCAAGCCATACATCACAAAGTGCAATGCAAAGCGTCGGATGCAGTGGTGTAAAGCACGCCGCCACTGGACTCTAGAGCAGTGGAGACGCGTTCTCTGGAGTGACGAATCACGCTTCTCCATCTGGCAATCTGATGGACGAGTCTGGGTTTGGCGGTTGCCAGGAGAACGGTACTTGTCTGACTGCATTGTGCCAACTGTGAAGTTTGGTGGAGGGGGGATTATGGTGTGGGGTTGTTTTTCAGGAGCTGGGCTTGGCCCCTTAGTTCCAGTGAAAGGAACTCTGAATGCTTCAGCATACCAAGAGATTTTGGACAATTCCATGCTCCCAACTTTGTGGGAACAGTTTGGGGATGGCCCCTTCCTGTTCCAACATGACTGCACACCAGTGCACAAAGCAAGGTCCATAAAGACATGGATGAGCGAGTTTGGTGTGGAAGAACTTGACTGGCCTGCACAGAGTCCTGACCTCAACCCGATAGAGCACCTTTGGGATGAATTAGAGTGAAGACTGCGAGCCAGGCCTTCTCGTCCAACATCAGTGTCTGACCTCACAAATGCGCTTCTGGAAGAATGGTCAAAAATTCCCATAAACACACTCCTAAACCTTGTGGAATGCCTTCCCAGAAGAGTTGAAGCTGTTATAGCTGCAAAGGGTGGACCGACGTCATATTAAACCCTATGGATTAAGAATGGGATGTCACTTAAGTTCATATGCGTCTAAAGGCAGATGAGCGAATACTTTTGGCAATATAGTGTATGTGGACTTCATGTTTATCAGCATGCTGATGCATTAAAATGAACAGATATATCTGTTAAAAAAAAGCGGCATATCAAACGAAACTAGAGACGCTACTCTTTACAACCAAACAGGTTTCAATCAAAAATCTTAAAGAGGTTTTAATTCATTCAAATTCTGCGTTGCATATAGCGAAGCCAAAATACTACATCCACGCATGTGGACGCTGGGGTCGCACAAGGTTAAAACATTTTCTTTTGTGTTCCACTGAAGAACGAAAGTCACACAGGTTTGGATTGACATCAGGGTGAGTAAATGATGACAGAATTTTCATTTTTGGCTGATTTATTCCTTAACAGGAAACCTGTTCAGCCCAACACATAAGGAGCAGACATTAATGTTGAACAAAGAGAAAGACAGATTAATTATTGAGGGGAAAACTGGATTGCAATCAAATCTGAGTAGCCTGATCTTTATCGTGATATTAACTTTATTAAAGAGATAGATAGCAAACGAAAGTCCAACAGTTTTTCCACTCAACCTCTTCACCCCAAAGACAAATGCAAATTAAACTTGTGTGTGAAAACTCTAATTATCGTTCATCTATTCTGGACATAACGGAGGGCGGCTGTACTTGTTTATGAGATAAGTACATTAACGATTCATTTAAGTGCGAGGCATATTCTCACAAGAGCCCTTGTGATGCTCTGAGCTAATTATGAAGTAAGCAGCGGAGGTTTAGCGAAGAGAAGATGTGGTTTGTTTCGTCTAACTTTATATAATTTCTACAGCTAGAGTCAAGCAGCGTCTGACTTATGATGTAAACCAGCTCAACAGTATAATCCTCCATGTTCTTTATGAAAGTAAACTGTATGTTGTTTTTTTTATTGTCTTCTGTGGTACTGATTAAATAAATTCCCCTGTTTCCATGATATGTAGCCCATCAGTTTGGGCTAAACCTAAATCTTCTAAACCCTGTCCTTAAAGGGATAGTTCACCCAAAAAATGAAAATTCGGCCATCATTTACTCACCTGTTCAAAAACTGTGTGACTTTATACAGTAGAACACATAAACAGATGTTAGGCTGCAGATGTTAGACTGCTGTACAAGCAGTGTGTTTTGTGTTGTCGATTCAAAAGAACTTTTGTGCTGTAGATTCAGTATCGGGGCAGTGCTGCCGCCGAATTGCATCAGGAGACACTTTCAGAGTTTTTTAGTACGGTATTCCATCTGGATCCACGGAAAATTGCACGTGTGAGAACTGTTAGTGGAACCGTAAGTCATAGCATCTTTTGTCCATACAAAGTAAAGGTTCCACAGAGGAAAAGTCATTTGAGTTTAGAATGACATGAGGGTGAGTAAATGATGACAGAATATTCATTTTGTAGTGAACTGACCTTAAACCCCCTTAACCCCATCTTAAACCTGTCTTCTCTCTCTGTTTGAGCTGGAACTCAAAACTGAGGGAGTCTTGGTTCAAATCAATCATACATCTGAATCATATTTAATCCCAGCCGCTGAACTACATGCACTCTACCATTTAAACATTCCCTGCACAATTATGCGCGAGGTCTTTTTAAAAATGCATTAACCAGAACATGTATTTTTGGATGTTTCTCACACATTCTTTAAGATTCAGCGTGAAAGTCCCTTATATATAAAATATTGGTGCTTTTTTTTAAGCTTCCTGAAACAGACGTGAGTGTCATAAATGAGGCTCTTTCTATGGCCAGCCATTAATCTGAACACAATCTCAAACTTATGTGGCTCTTATCAATATTGCATTTTAATTAATGATTTACAGATCAAACAGACAGCTGGCTGCTATACAGAAGTGGATCGATGCGGAAGAAATTACACGGCGGTCACGTTGCCAGTTGAATCCTGGCTTTATGTCTGCAAGATTTATTAAATTGATTAAATTTTGATTACTCGCCTAAAATAGCTCGACTAGTATTAGAATGACTGATATTTTGGTCTCATGCCAAAATTAATTTCAGAGAAACTGTACAGAAATGAAATGCCACCTCTAGTATCTTGAAACATGGGCTGTGCCCCAATTCGCATACTTAAAAATGCATAAAAGTATGTACTTCACTAGAAAGACAGTACGCCACTCTTAGGACATATTCCCACTTCTTACAATCGTGTCTAAATACTACAGACCCCTTTTTGAAATTACATGTAAATGCTAAATTCAGTAGCATTTTTACATTCTTTTTCCATTAAATATTTCACAGCGTATGTAGCATACAGTATATAGCACACTAGTATTCTGTTCTGTAGCTTCTGGTATTCCTTTCATCACGAACTTGCTGTCACCGTCAGCTCATTAGCTTCTGATTAAAGTCCAGATGGACAAATCAATTACCTTAATTAGACTATTAAGTCCTAAGAAACCTGCGGCCTGGCCCCTCCCACTGCGTCATCAATAACTCGCCCCTGTTCTTTTGTGAGAGAGAGAAATCTGTCACTGCTCACGAGCATGATGGGGTGATGTGCTCATGTGGAAAGAGTGGATAGATGCTGAGCAGATATTCAGTGTGTCTCTCTATTGTTAAAAAAGGAATATTTCAGGTTATTTTTATTGTACTGTCTATGACCACATCTGTTATCTGCTAGTAGTTAGAGCAGACTTTTCCTGTGTTTGTACTGTAAATAAATTGGAAAAAGCTTTTATAGTAAATACATGTTACTATGAGAATCTGAGAGGCTAATTTACACTGCACACTGCAAATAAACATTTAAAATATGCTGCTGTCGCACTGTTTAGAAAGTGTAGGCTAACCATAACACTTGGTGTTAGTGTGAACGATAATCAGTCTTTCAACTCATGTCATGACTACTGCAATTACATCAGTAACTCAAAACCAGAAGTTCATCCGCCTAGAGAAGTACTTTACAGCTCAAATAACACATTTTTAATGAAGATCTCATGTAAGTGCTTTAACTAAAATACAAGGAACGCTTGCCCCATAGACTTCCATTGTAAATGTTTTACTGTAAACAGCAGTGTTTTTCATTTTTCAGTCTCGTCACCGTAGCTATTTTCCAATAGTGTTGCTATTCTAATCAGTTCATTTTATGTAAATGAATGGGTTAAATATAAATGATGGGTTTAATTTTAACATTGGGAACTCACTGATTCATTTCAGTGAGTTGGTTCTTTTGGACAGTTCATTTAAATGGACCAGTTAAGATAAATAGTTTATTTTAAATTTTGCATTGGGAACTCATATTAATTGTAGTGAGTCAGTTCTTTCGGACCGTTCATGTAAATGAAATGGTTCAAATGAATGGTTAGTTTACATTTAGCATTGGGAACTCTCGAAGCATTTTAGAGAGTCGGTTCTTTTGGACGGTTCATGTAAATGAACTAGTTCATATAAAGGATTCACTTGAACCCCGCACAGCTTTTAAGAGAAATATTTAGTAAATTGCTGCTGTTTAACACTATATTTAAACTCAGTTATGTAAAACAGGTTTTTTCACCCTTAATTTTATTAGTTTAAATTAAGAATAAAGATAGATTTGAATGTTGTCACCCGATTTGTTTAACCTTTACAAAAATTAACCAAGGTTTTACTGTAGTAAAATTGTAGTAACCTAACTGTAGTAACCATGGTTATTTTTGAGGTTACTATGGTTTTACTACAAATGCCATGGTTAAACTATGGTTACTGTAGTAAAAGCATGGTTAATTTGTCACACTGATTAAATATATATATCCATTATGTGATATTATGGAATTCTGCAATCAGAAGATGATATTATGTAATATTATGCGATTTGTTATATATTTAGAACTATTTATTTTTAAAATAGCTCCAATTTTTCTACTTTTTGTTAGTAGCTTGTAGCTTTACAAACTATAGTTTCAAAGTAGCTTCCCCAACACTGGACATGCTCTATATATACATTAAGATGAACAGTCTGGAATATTCCATTAAGTGAAAATATTTCACAGATGTTAGCATGTACAAATCTGAAAGCAGATGGTAATATTTTAATAGTCATTGTTTGAGTCATCACTCAAAGTAGGCGTGAAGCATTTTGTCACACGTCTTTGCACAGTTCTTTGCACTTAATCTTTAAAGGTATAGCTCACCTAAACATGCAAATTCTGCCGTCATTTACTCACGTTCATCATTTTCCAAACCTGTATGGCTTAAAATGAGATGTTGGAGAGAACGATAGCCTCAGTCACCATTCACTTTCACTGCATCTATTTTTGATACAATGAATGTGTATGGTGACCTAGGCGAACATTGTGCCTAACATCTAGTTTTGTGTTCCATGGATGAAATGAAGCCATGCAGGTTTAAAACAACATGAGGGTGTTTAAATGCTGAATCTTCGAATACTAAAATTCACATGTGAGTTGAACTCAACAGAAGGCTTCGCTTTTTGTTGTTGTTTTGCACATTGTTTGAGTCATGCAATCATACGTGATTTAAACCGCTTTGACAGATATTCATCAAAGACACCAGTGAGGTGGCATATAGTGAATAACTATGGCAACCAGAGTGTGTGGTATAATGAAACCCAACTGGCACAGATGCAGTGGCGATGATCCAACATACAGAGAAATGTTCTGCAACACAGACCGACAAATGCCATTTTTCTAAGAGAGCTCAACCGTAAAATAGTGCTGTAATGGGGCGTTCACACACAATGATTTTAAGGAGTGATTGTATTGTTGGCTTTAGTAGTCTGAAGTTAATCAGACGTTATTATTAGTCGAGTGAACAATGGATTATAGCTTTTGAAAATCTCTTGTTAAATTGCTTGTTAAAATAAGATGCCATTCTTTTTTTTATATCAAATCCATTTTTTTGCCACTACTAATGAACATTCTGGAGGGGAAGTGTTTTATATAAACTGAAGCAGCACTTAATACATCATGTCATGAATAAGATGAAGAAATCTGTTAATGCATGAACCAATTTCTCTTGGAATGCTGTCAATTTCTGACATGGTTTTCCATGCATAAATTGTTCTTATTATATCCATACAGACAGACAAATCATGTCACTCACAGAAACTTGAAGGAATAGTTCATCCAAAGCATGAAAATTCTCTCATCATTTACTCATAAGACTTCCTTTCTTCTGCAGAACACAAATGAAGATGTTGAAGAGGCATTTTTGTCCATACAATGCACTTTACAATGTAGGTTTGATGTACAGTGCATTCAGAAAGTATTCAGACCTCATCATTTGTTTTTTCACATTTTATGTTGCAGCCTTATGCTAAAATGCTTTAAATTATTTTATTTATTTTTTTCACATCAATCTACACTCCATACCCCATAATGACAAAGCAAAACCCAGATTTTTGATAACTTTGCAAATGTGTTAAAAAGAAAAAACTGAAATATCACATTGACATAAGTATTCAGACCCTTAACTCAGTACTTAGTTGAAGCACCTTTGGCAGCGATTACAGCCTGAAGTCTTTTTGGGTATGATGCGACAAGCTTTGCACACCTGGATTTGGGGATCCTCTTAAACTCTGTCAGGTTGAATGGGGACCGTCAGTGGACAGCCATTATCAGGTCTCTCCAGAGATGTTCGATTGGGTTCAAGTCTGGCTCTGGCTGGGCCACTCAAGGACATTTAGAGTTGTCCCTAAGCCACTCTTGCATTGTCTTGGCTGTGTACTTAGGGTCATTATCCTGTTGGAAGGTGAACCTTTGGCCCAGTCTGAAGTCCTGAGTGCTCTGGACCAGGTGTTCATTGAGGATATCTCTGTATTTTCCTGCATTCAGCTTTCGTACAACCCTGACCAGTCCCCCACTCCTTGCTGCTGAAAAACACCCCCACAGAATGATGCTACCACCACCATGCTTCACCGTTGGGATGGTATTGCGCAGGTGATGAGCGGTGCCTGGTTTCCTCCAGATATGACGCTTGGAATTGAAGCCAAATAGTTCAATCTTCGTTTCATCAGACCAGAGAATCTTGTTTCTCACAGTCTGAGAGTCCTTTAGGTGCTTATTTATGTGTCTTGCACTGAGGAGAGGCTTCCGTCAGGCCACTCTGTCATAAAGCCCAGATCAGTGGAGTGTTGCAGTGATGGTCGTCCTTCTGCAAGTTTCTCACATCTCCACACATGATCTCTGGAGCTCAACCAGAGTGACCATCGGGATCTTGGTCACCTCTCTTACCAAGGCCCTTCTCCCCCCAAGTGCTCAGTTTGGCCAGGTGGCCAGCTCTAGGAAGAGTCCTGGTTGTTCCAAACTTCTTCCATTTAAGAATTATGGAGGCCACTGTGCTCTTGGGAGCCTTCAATGCAGCCAAAATATTTTTGTAGCCTTCCCCAGATCTGTGTCTCAACACAATCCTGTCTTTGAGCTCTGCAGGCAGTTCCTTTGACCTTGTGGCTTGGTTTTTGCTCTGATATGCATTTTCAGCTGTGGGACCTTATATAGACAGGTGTGTGTCTTTCCAAATCATGTCCAGTCAATTGAATTTGCCACAGGTGGACTCCAATCAAAGTGTAGAAACATCTCAAAGATGATCCAGAGAAATGGGATGCACCTGAGCTAAATTTCAAGTGTCATAGCAAAGCGTGTGAATACTTATGTCAATGTGATATTTCAATTTTTTCTTTTTAATAAATTTGCAAAGTTATCAAAAATCTGGTTTTTGCTTTGTCATTATGGGGTATGGAGTGTAGATTGATGTGAAAATAAATATGATATCACAAACTTTGTCCAATCCTGTAAGTTATTCTTCAGAAGTGCTCATTGTAGCACACGCCCCCCCCCCTCCCCAGAAGAGGGCCATGATATGCAGAAGTGGACAGGGAAATCCATACACCCACCACCACCACCCCCCAGTTCAACGATTTTTGGGCCGGTTTTTATTTCAAATCCAGGGCCGATTTCTCTTTCCAGTCTGCCCTTGGTGATCTGGTTTAAAATAGATCCAATAGCATTATGAACAAATTTCATGATCATAATTTTGAGAAAAACACTGAATTATTAATTGTGAAGCATCCAAATGCATGAGCTCAATTTTGACTCCCATCATAAATAGATGAATCGCAGAGAAGGAACGAGACAAGAGGAAATGAAATCTAGATTATTCTGACGTTTCCCTCTGAAATCAAAGAGTGACACATATAAGACCAATCTGCAGATGAACTCTAAACCCAAGTGTGTGTTCAGGGAAGACCTCAAAGTCAACATGAAACCAAAATATGACCTATTTATATTCTTAAAGGGATAGCTCACCCAAAAGTTAAATTCTGACATCATTTACTCACTCTCATGTTGATCCAAACCCATATGACTTTCTATCCTCCATGAAACACAAAAGGAGATGTTCAGCAGAACGTTAGCTTCAGTCGCTTTCATTGCATGTTTTTTTCCCATACAAATGTAAGTTGTAGTGGCATCCAGTTATCACTTTTGCATATATGCACTATACCCAGTTGAGTTTATTATTATAATATAATACTGAATTAGCATTGTTATTTGGAGGATTAGATTTTTTTTTTAAATACAAGTAAAATATTTTCTGTCCTATTTACTTCACCTTCACCTGGAGCTTTTATTTTGACACTAAAATTGCAATGTTTACAATGTGTTCCGGATCAGGTGAAATGCTGTCATCTCTTTTTCTGTTATTCTGTGCCATGTTTGTAGATTTGTATAATAACTTGTAGCAGTTACTAATGTATGGAATTGCATGAATGCTTGAACATGCAGCACTTTTCTTTCACAGTGCATGTGAACTGCTCTAAAAGCACTTAAAACACAAGCCCATGAGCCCCGTGTGTGCACGGAACAGCGCATCACCGGTTTCTTGTGAAGCGCAAACACAGACCATGTTTAAGCACAGCCTTTGGAAGTTTATAGGGATAGTTTACCCAAAAATGAAAATTCTCTCATTTCTTCACCAGAATACATTTGAAGAGAAGCTCAGTAGGTCCTGAGTGGATGGTAAAAAGAACAGACAGTCAGCATAAACCTCATCCATACAGCTCCAGCGGTTAATGTCTTCTAAAGTGACACGATCGCTTTTGGTGTAGAATAGATCAATATTTAAGAGCTTTTTTAACTCTAAATCATTGCTTCCGGTCAGCAGCAGTATGTTTGTTTGATGTAATTGCATTGGCACTTGAGAAACGCGAGAACGGAGGCACGCGTTAGGTGCGACACACATGAAGAGCAGCGCTGTTTACAAGTGAGAAGGAGGAACACTGTACAGTAGCTTGGTTGGTTTTGGTTTAGATCTGTATTTATCTCTTTCTTTACTCACAGTGGTGCGTTTGTGTGCTTATGGATGCCTGGATGTCTCGACCAAGAGGAGAATGTGAGATTACGTCTGTATTATGGCATCGCGAATAAGTCACATGAGAGATCGCATGATCTCCACCCTCTTGTGAAGCTTACCGGAAGCGATGGATTATAGTTAAAAAGTACTTAAATATTTATTTATTTATTTTTATTTTTTTTTTGCACCAAAAGCAATCACTGTCTTCACTTTAGAAGACATTAATTTAACCGCTGGAGTCGTATGGATGACGTTTATGCTGCCTGTTTATTCTTCCACAAAAAATGCATTCCAGAAGATAAAAAATTGTCTTTGCATAAATGAATGATGGCAGAGTTTATTTCTTTGTGCCTTCCCGGTTTCTGTACCTTTTTTGCGCACTGCATTCTAATTGGCAAGATCTCATCAGTGTGCAAAAGATGTGAATCAATCAGAAAGGTGAATTAAACATAAAAAAATAATAACATTGCAGCTTGCCACGATTTAGAAATTGCACATGCTCATAACACAATTTATTTTTATTGCACAGAGGCCACTCTTTTAAGTCTCAGGTGACTTATGGTAGATTTTAGTTATGTTTCACTTATATTAACTTAGATGTTTCTCCTAAAATTGCTTAGGAGAATTAAAAATAGAGACAAATCTGTCAATTATTGATGAACAGTAAGAGGAAAGAGCTATAAAAAGTCATATAAATAGTAGAAGTAGACCGATATATCGGTTTTACCGATTAATCAGTGCCGATATTTGCTTTTTGGAACTATCGGTTATCTGTGCCAATAGTCGCCGATAGTTTTAATCTAATGAATGTACTTAAATACTTAAATATAGAGGACTGTAACGAAGCCATGTCTCTGTCATTTCAAAATAAGTACGAGTATTCCATGCTTTTTAATAGGGAAAAGATGCACCAAATATTCCTTTTTCTGGTTTTTATTGGGACTTTGGTTGCACAATAAACTGCTGGGCTTTTATTTATTTTTGACTCTTGTAGCCTCAATGTCTGTGCCCGTCATAGTAAGGAAAGACAGATTTTTTTTTTCTTAGAATATTCTATAAATTCTATAAATCAATTTTTAAAATTAATCTGTTATCGGCCTTTTCTACCACCTTAGTTATCGGTATCGGCAAAATCCATTGGTCGACCTCCAATAAATAGCACAGCTCAGATCATTCACTCTAGGGGGATTTTGATGAGAAATGTTTAAATATCATATTGAGATCTCTCTCTTTGGTATCTGGGCAAATCTGAGCACAGTTCAGTCATTGTTGAGATCACATGTGAGTCTTTTTCTCAGTAGAAACATCAGGAGACTTCAGCAAGTCTCAATTTGTTCTCCATGTAAGCTTTGTCTTGGAGAAACATCCAAACTGTTTAAGATCTTATTTGTGATTTTTCTTTCCTACATGATGGTAGCACAAAGCCAGTGTCTTCGTAAAATAACCATTGTGCCCTCTCTCATGATGAGTAAACCCAGCTCCAATCTTCCGAAACATTTAGAAAGCATCAAATTAAAAGATGAGTGTTACTGAAGCACTTTTCATATATTGTGTGTGCTCAAATGTGGGCTTATTCTAAAACAAAGCCAGTCTAAATCGGAGCACAAGGACTTAGTTTAACGCACAGTCGAGCACATGATACAACTCAATTGTGTTTCATAAATGAACGATTCATGCAGAAATGTGCGTCTTTAAATGTGCCCTTCTCTTCAGTATACAGACTGATTCTTCTGTAATTCTGTCATGTGACTATCTGAAGTACCTGTAGTTTACTGCCACGAACAGGTGTGGTTTTTAACAGCATGATGCATGATTTTCTTTTATGCGTTAATGCATTTTCATGCATGCATCTGCGTGTAAGTGCACAGGCTTTGAAGCGTAATGAGTTCACTTATATGCCTGATAGGTTGCTAACATCTCTATTAGACTAAAGAGACACCATCATTATTTACTCAAATGCTATCTTTATTTAAAGAGTCAACATGTTTAAATATTTATAAGTGTTTATTCAAAGAAATAGCTTTGGGAGTCCATGCATCTTCTGTTTGTTATGGTTTGATAAAAAAAAAAAAAAATGTCTGCATTTTCACAATGCATGTGATTTGAATAATAGAACAAAGCGAACGCTCTTATGATAGCAGCTGTTTCATTCTGTCTTTCGCACCTCTAGAGGCAGAACAAGTTTTATGCTTGATTTTTAGCATTCAGGATCTGTTCGAATATGCATGCAGATTTCTTAGATCTGAGATATGACTGGGCGACATGATGGAATATACTGCGCTACGGAAAAAATGTGTTAAATCTTATATGTTACTTACATGTGAGAGAGACAAAGAAATGTAGTCATGTGACAATACTGAGCTATATGCATCCCAAACAAACAATTTTCAGCCTATTGATAATTATGTAGGCTTATTTGCTCTGAAATGGCCCAAACGTTTTTTGTTTGTTTTTTTTAATCAGAGGAACCATCATTTTATCCAAACAGCCAATGCACGTAAGTAGATTAAATATTTTAAAGGCATTAAATAAAAATATATTTAAATGTAATAAATGCATGTTTCCCACAGTTTTTCACTACATGAACAACACAAGGGAGAATGAGTTTTAATCATTTATATTCATATTTATATTATATATACAATGATACATAGTAGCTTGGTTAAAAGCATTATTTACCTTTTAAATATATATATATATATATATAAATGTGAATGAATAAGGTGTGCAAAAACTACTTGCATAATTGCATACTATTTAATTATTACTATGGGACCTAGTTGAGTTTATTATTATAATATAATACTAAGTTATCATTATTATTTTGAGGATTAGATTTGTTTTATATAAAAGTCATGTATTTCTGTCCGGTTTACTTCAGCTTCACCTGGAGCTTTCATTTTGACACTGAAAGTGCAACGTTCCCCATCTGGTGAAACGGTGTCATCATCTCCTCCTTTTCCTTTCTTTGTTGAATTTCAAGCAAAAATGACTATATTGTTATATTTTGTGTCACTGAAATAAAGTTACTCATACCTAAATTGAAAGGATTGCAACTTTGAGAAACATGAACACTAATACATCATCAGCTGTCAACTCGTTGAAAGAGGCCAACACGAGACGAGCTACACGCTGAAGTTTAATAGTGTTGTGAAAAAGTATTTGCCCCCTTCCTGATTTCTTCTATTTTTGTGTATTTTGCATACTAAATCGTTTTAGATCTTTAAATGAGATGTAACATAAAACAAAGGCAATCTGAGTAAACACAACATACAGATTTCAAATACACCTATTTATACACCTATATCACCCATGTGAAAAACTAACTGCCCCCTTAAACTTAATAGCTGGTTGTGCCACCTTTAGCAGCAACAACTGCAACCAAACGCTTCTGATAACTGGAGATCAGTCTTTCACAACGCTGTGGGGGAATTTTGTCCCACTCTTCTTTACAGAACTGCTTTAGTTCAGACACACTGGAGGGTTTACGAGCATGAACTGCCCGTTTAAGGTCCTGCCACAGCATCTTAATCAGGTTCAAGTCAGGACTTTGTCTAGGCCACTCCAAAACTTTAATTTTTCTTCTTTTGAGTCATTCAGAGGTGGACTTACTCCTATACTTTGGATCATTGTCTTGCTGCATAATCCAGTTGCATGATGGTGATCTTTTTTGATGGAATGATGATCTTTTTGTGGACCCCTGTCTTCCAAACAGTTCCACTTTCGACTCATCAGTCCACAGAACATTCTCCCAAAAGGTTTGAGGATCATCAAGGTGTGTTTTGGCACAATTCAGATGAGCTTTAATGTTCTTCTGGGTTAGCAGTGGCTTTCGCCTCACCACTCTTCCATGGATGGCATTTTTGGCCAGTGTCTTTCTGATAGTGGAGTCATGAACAGTGACCTTTAGTGATGCGAGAGAGGCCTGCAGTTCTTTGGATGTTGTCCTTGGCTTTTGTGTGACTTCCTGAATGAGTTGTCGCTGTGCTCTTGGAGGAATTTTGGAAGGTCGGCCACTTCTGGGAAGGTTCACTACTGTGTCAATTGTTCTCCATTTAGAGATAATGGCTCAGAGCCTTTGAAATAGCTTTGTAACCCTTCCCAGACTGATGTATTTCAATCACCTTTTTCTTCATCATTTCTGGAATTTCTTTTGACCTTGGCATAGTGTGCTACTGGGTGAGACCTTTTAGCCAACTTCATGCTGCTGTAAAAGTTCTATTTAGGTGTTGATTTGATTGAACAGGGCTGACAGTAATCAGGTGGGTGTGTGTAGTCCAGCTGAACCCCATTATGAATGCAGTTTTATAGATTTGGGGATTTAGTTACTAAGGGGGCAAATAATTTTTCACACAGGCCAAGTTGGTATTGGATACTTTTTTTGCTTCAATAAATAACATTATCATTGAAAAACTGTATTTTGTGTTTACTCAGATTGCCTGTTTTGTTACATTTTGTTAGAATTTTTGAAACAATTTAGTATGAGATTACACAAAAACAGAAGAAATCAGGAAAATACTTTTTCACAGCACTGTACTAAGGGATAGGTTTTTGTTCAAATCACTAATAATGGTGATATTTGACTTGGCAAACAGCATAAACTAGCATAACCTCTTTTAACTCTGTCGACTGTTTGTCATCTTGATAAATCTGAGCTCTCTTGGTAAATTATCACGTCTTTGTGTATTTATCACCAGCATAATTTAGATGATCTTGTTGCTTTCGGTGCTCAATAGTAAATATGTCATTTGTGATGGGTGGCAGTCCACTGTGACAGGAAGTGGCCTTTCATACGGGCTGCGAGGAGAGCTGTGAATCAGCGGAGAGGGAGGAATTCATTTTGAAGTGTTGAGTGTTTCATAACGACTAAGTGTTGAAATTGTGTTGTCGTCTTGTGTCGCAGCACTCGACTCTCGCTGTGTTTGTAAACTTCATCTTCATGTGGAGAGAGACAGATTCATCCTGAACAAAAAAATCTGTATCTCCACCAATTAAACCACAGTCAGTCTTATGCATTTCACACTGGCTTGGTAGTTGCAGTACTAAGCCAGAAATGCAAATCTACACTACAGTGCCACACTGACCACGAGCGTTTCAGCAGCATTTGTTCTTGAAGTATTTTGCCCAGTAATTTTCTCCATTAGCATTTAAAACATTTAAGACTCTAAGGAGCCAATTCTTTTGAAACATAAAATGTGACCAGTGAAGTCTGATTTCCAAACAAATTATTCTTGTGAGCGGATTCTTTTGAATCAACAGTGTCTGATTCCCGAAAGAATGACTCTTATGTGCGGATTCTTTTGAATCAATTGTGTCTGATTCCCGAAAGAATGACTCTTATGAGCCGATTCTTTTGAATCAACAGTGTCCGATTCCCGAACGAATGACTCTTATGAGCGGATTCTTTTGAATCAATTGTGTCTGATTCCCGAACGAATGACTCTTATGTGCGGATTCTTTTGACTCAATTGTGTCTGATTCCCGAAAGAATGACTCTTATGAGCTGATTCTTTTGAATAAACAGTGTCCGATTCCTGAACGAATGACTCTTATGAGCGGATTCTTTTGACTCAATTGTGTCTGATTCCCGAAAGAATGACTCTTATGAGCTGATTCTTTTGAATCAACAGTGTCCGATTCCCGAACGAATGACTCTTATGAGCGGATTCTTTTGAATCAATTGTGTCTGATTCCCGAACGAATGACTCTTATGTGCGGATTCTTTTGAATCAATTGTGTCTGATTCCTGAAAGAATGACTCTTATGAGCCGATTCTTTTGAATCAACAGTGTCCAATTCCCGAACGAATGACTCTTATGTGCGGATTCTTTTGAATCAATTGTGTCTGATTCCTGAAAGAATGACTCTTATGAGCCGATTCTTTTGAATCAACAGTGTCCAATTCCCGAACGAATGACTCTTATGTGCGGATTCTTTTGAATCAATTGTGTCTGATTCCCGAAAGAATGACTCTTATGAGCCGATTCTTTTGAATCAACAGCGAGAAACATACAGTGTGACCAGTGTAGTCCAATTTCCAAACAAATTACTCTTATGAGCCGATTCTTTTGAATCAACAGTGTCCGATTCCCAAAGGTATGACTCTTATGAGTCGATTCTTTTGAATCAACAATGTCCAATTCCCGAACGAATGACTCTTATGTGCGGATTCTTTTGAATCAATTGTGTCTGATTCCCGAAAGAATGACTCTTTTGAGCCGATTCTTTTGAATCAACAGCGAGAAACATACAGTGTGACCAGTGTAGTCCAATTTCCAAACAAATTACTCTTATGAGCCGATTCTTTTGAATCAACAGTGTCCGATTCCCAAAGGTATGACTCTTATGAGCCGATTCTTTTGAATCAGCATTGTCCGCTTCCAGAACGAATGACTCTTATGAGCTGATTCTTTTGAATCAACAGTGTCCGATTCCGGAACGAATGACTCTTATGAGCCGATTCTTTTGAATCAACAGCAAGAAACATACAGTACGACCAGTGTAGTCCAATTTCCAAAGGAATGACTCTTACGAGCCGATTCTTTTGAATCAACAGTATCCGATTCCCAAAGGAATTACTCTTATGAGCTGATTCTTTTGAATCAACAGCAAGAAACATACATTGTGACCAGTGTAGTCCAATTTCCAAATGAATGACTCTTATGAGCCGATTCTTTTGAATCAACAGTGTCCGATTCACGAACAAATGACTCTTATGAGCCGATTCTTTTTAATCAACAGTGTCCGATTCCGGAACGAATTACTCTTATGAGCCGATTCTTTTGAATCAGCAGCGAGAAACATACAATGCAACCAGTGTAGTCCAATTTCCAAACGAATTACTCTTATGAGCCAATTCTTTTGAATCAACAGTGTCTGATTCCCGAACGAATGACTCTTATGAGCGGATTCTTTTGAATCAATTGTGTCTGATTCCCGAACGAATGACTCTTTATGAGCCGATTCTTTTGAATCAACAGTGTCCAATTCCCGAATGAATGACTCTTATGTGCGGATTCTTTTGATTCAACAGTGTCTGATTCCCGAATGAATGACTCTTATGTGCGGATTCTTTTGAATCAACAGTGTCCGATTCCCGAACGAATGACTCTTATGTGCGGATTCCTTTGAGTCAACAGTGTCTGATTCCCGAATGAATGACTCTTATGTGCGGATTCTTTTGAATCAATTGTGTCCGATTCCCGAATGAATGAATCTTATGAGCCGATTCTTTTGAATCAACAGTATCCAATTCCCAAAGGAATTACTCTTATGAGCTGATTCTTTTGAATCAACAGCAAGAAACATGCATTGCGACCAGTGTAGTCCAATTTCCAAACAAATTACTCTTATGAGCCGATTCTTCTGAATCAACAGTGTCTGATTCACAAACGAATGACTCTTATGAGCTGATCCTTTTGAATCAACTGTGAGAAACATACAGTGCGACCAGTGTAGTCCGATTCCCAAACGAATGACTCTTATGAGACAATTCTTTTGAATCAACGCCGTGAAACATACATCATGAAACATACACCAGTGTGTCTCCCTCTCTCCCAGAGATCTTTCTGATATTCCAATGTCTTTTCCCCCTCTGATGGAGAGATATCACCCCCTCTCTTCTGCTGGCCACCTTTTCTCTTTTCATGAAGTAGCACTCAAATCTCATTCACGTTTGCATTCGGATTTAAATATGATGCCTTTAGACGCATTGCACCAGGTTTGATGTCAATCACGTCAATCATCATGGATTCTTGTGTATGTTTTTTTTAAATATCAGACCTGTGCAGACCTGGCCTAAAACTGCTCTTGTTAACATTAATCGAACAAAAATTATACTAAAAAGTAAAAGTAAACAACTCGCTACTCGAGGAATAACTCATGCTAAAGTTTTGTAGCATAACACCCTTCAGCTCCCTTGTTGTGCTTATTTATGCCCATTCCCTGTTTACATTGCAAATAATTAGCCAGTGTTTTTCCTTAATTTATTCTTAAATCATTTATTTTGATTAAAAGTTGTGTGTTTTGCATCTCATAATGAGCTGCCTTCTTGATAAATGACCCTTCAGTCGTGTTGTCAACACACCCACGTAATGAAGTCTTTGTGCTGCTGTAACAGTGTTTACCTTCTACATCAGTGGCTTTCTGTGGTCCACCCCACACATTCCATTAGTAATTTAAATAACAGCTCATATACACTGTTTAATTATGTATCCGCACAAACAGTCTGGTGCCTGAACTGATGTCTGAATGCATCAAAGCCTGCGGGCTGATGTCAGGGTGTCCACAGGTCCTCAAAAAGTATTAAAATGCCTTTTAATTTAGCTAATTTTAAGTATGTAATAATTTGTAAATATTAGATGACATTTTTATTATCACATTGTATAAGACTATTTAATATTAATATATTTATCATTATTGTTATTGTAAATATTATGTAATATTTATATAATATTATTTATAATATTACAATATAAATATAATATTTTAAATATTAATATTATAATTAATATAAATATTAAGGTACACATTCAGCTATTAATTTTCATCATTACTCAATTATTGTTGCTTATTGTTTGTTAATTACTTATACACACAAATACATTTTTCCAAATGTATATGATAAATATTATGTGTAACGTAAATACAATATTTAATAACATTTGTAATATTTAATTTAATACTATTTAATATTAATAATGTATTTATGATGATTATTATAAACATTATGTATCATATTATAACATAAATGTAATATTTGTCATATTAATATTATAATCAATATTAATATTAATGTACACATAAATAAATATGATTATATATTATTCTTCCATGAACATGAAAAACATGCCTTGATTATTTTAACTAGACTTTTACTGTATTGTAATTATTGCATTTTAATCTTTGCAACAATTGCTATTTGAACCAAATGGTTCATCTGAAGAAAAAAAAAATATTAAGTAATCTCAAAATATTATCAGAGAGCTAAAAATATATCAGGGTTTTGTATTTTTACCACAATCAAAATCTGTCACACAGTTCATCTGCTCACATTTCAGGCATTTGAAGCTGTTATAACGTCACTATTTAATGACTTTGTTAAAGGGATAGTTCACCCAAAATGTTTTTCCCACTCCATATGACATTCTCTTCTCTGTGAAACACAAATATTAGGCAAAATATTAGCCTTAGCCACAATTCACTTTCCTTGCAGCTTTTGTTTCCATACAGTGAAAGTGAATGGTGACTGAGGCTAACATTCTGCCAAACTTCTCCTTTTGTGTTCCATGGAGGAAAGAAAGCCATATGTGTTTGGAACAACATGAGGGTGAGTAAATGATGAAAGCATTTTTGTTTTTGGTTGAACTGGCCCTTTAAATTCCCTTTAAATTAAAAGGCTTTCATTTCATTCCCCTACACATGGAGATGTTCTTTTTGCTTTGCACCAGCTGAAGAACGCTGGACATTATCCAGGTATCCAATCAGAGTTCATCTCCATCCAGCGCTGAAGATCAGGTCAGACCGTCATATCTTCAGTCACCATCTGCCTGCTCTCAGCGCTGCTGTTGACGCTCATGTCTTCAGGCTTTGATAATGTATCCTAGTGGCTGGAGATGCTCGCTGCTAGCATGTAGATGAGAGCTGTTTTGACTGCAGCATCTGTCGCTGGATATATCGAGAACGTGATATATGAAGTAACCTTGGCTCGTAGCAGATTTTATGAATTCAGATACATGTCATGTATTAGCACAATATGAAGTACTGCTCTGCAAAGGCAAAATGCAGTACCTACACATTTTGACATAATTAAGTAACCAAAATTGGGTTTATTAAACTACATAACAATTATGAGATATTTGATAATCCACCTTTGGCTGGACAGTCCAAAAACTTTAATCCCTTTTTTTTTTTAACCCTTTGTAGGGTATATTGGGCACTGGTTATATACTTAGGGTCTAACTCAGTATACACTGATAAAAAATTAGTTTGTGCTAGAGTAAATATAGCAGAAAAGGTTAAGCACTCTGTACACTGAATAAGTGTAAGCGTACATTTGAAAAAGTAAATACTACATTTTTACTAAATTCAAGCACGTAAAAATTAATGCTCCAGCTTATAAATCATCATGTTTCAATTCTAATTTAGAAAACCTTGTCATAATTTGCTAATGAGTTAATTTCACAAGTAAATTAAATAAGTACATTTTACTTTTCAAAGCTTGCACCGTTTTTATTGTTGATTTTGTTTTTACGTTTGGTAACTTCCTCTTTTGTGAAGTCTGAAGTTCATGTTCTTCTTGATTGTCACCGTTATGTGTTTTGTGCACCAAGTGTTCAGGTCTGTGTGTGCAGCTCTGGATTTTCGCCATTAAAGCAAGTTGATGTTAATAGACTACATATGTAGCATGCATTAAGCTTCCCTGTGTGTCATGTGGTACATGTCTAAATATGTTGAAAAATAACTGAAATCCTTGTACACTGCATGGCTTAATTTAGTGCTTCATTGCTTGAGTAAAATGTACAAATAAAGAGTGAGTAAAATGTACTTGAAAATGTAAAAGCAATTTCTGGATGGAAATTGTTTCCTAAGTAAACCCCACTCCAATTTTTTTTCAGTGTACTTTGAAATTTTATAGGCAGACATGGTGATTTAATGATTCATTTATAAACTTTCTGTTGTGATGCTGGATGCTGATTGGTCATCACAGCATTGCAACCATGCTAAAATACACAATATAGTAAGAGTCAACTAAAAAGTTGTTGCATGCAAACTATGATTGGGGAACCGACACTGCTGCACAGCATAAAATACCACTTTGAATTTTAAAAACACTGGTCCTGTGGAGATTTTGTACTTAGGAGTAACAAAAAGAAAATGTAATGTTACTTTTCAGAGTAATGTTCCCGGCAAGCCTTTTTTTTTAATAAATGTTTTTTAGATCCTATATGGTATTCTGATGAGCAAAGGAATGACCTCTGACCTCAACCATCATATCTGCATGAATGAGACAATCTGAACATTTCAGGGCAGAAGTTCACAGTGATTCAACACATCAGTTGCAACACACGAGGGGACCGGGTTTTGGACCATTGCTATTCTCCTTTCCGGGATGGCTACAAATCCCTCCCCCGCCCACCATTTGGAAAATCAGACCACTCTTCCATTCTGCTTCTGCCCGCTTACAGGCAGAAACAGAAACAGGAAGCACCCACCCTCAGAACGATCCAGTGCTGGTTGGACCAATCAGATTCTACACTACAAGACATGTTCTGGCTTGCAACGCTGGCTCTGGGGCGGACGAGGCTTCTGGGACGGACGAGGCTTGCAACGTTAGCTCTGGGTTGGACGAGGCTTGCAACGTTAGCTCTGGGATGGACGAGGCTTGCAACGTTAGCTCTGGGACGGAGGAGGCTTGCAACGTTAGCTCTGAGATGGACAAGGCTTGCAACACTAGCTCTGGGACGGATGAGGCTTCTGGGATGGACGAGGCTTGCAACACTAGCTCTGGGATGGACGAGTCCTGCAATGCTGGCTCTGGGACGGACGTGGCTTGCAATGCTGGCTCTGGGACGGACGAGGCTTGCAACGCTGGCTCTGGGATGGACGAGGCTTCTGGGACGGATGAGGCTTCAGGAACTGGCTCGTTGGCCGTGGCAGGCGTGGGCGCGTTGACCATGGCAGGCGTGGGCGCGTTGACCGTGGCAGGCGTGGGCGCGTTGACCGTGGCAGGCGTGGGCGCGTTGACCGTGGCAGGAGTGGGCTCGTTGATCGTGATCTCACGGTTGGTCTGTCTTTGAAGGCTTAGATGTTATTGTTAAAAAATCAATTCACCTATGGAGAAAATTAATGTGATTTTTACTTTCAGAACCAGATTGCGCACTATTAATGCAGCAAGTTCTGGGACGGACGAGGCTTGTAACACCAGCTCTGGGACGGACAAGGCTTCTGGGATGGACAAGGCTTGCAACGCTAGCTCTGGGACAGAAGAGGCTTGCAACGCTAGCTCTGGGACGGACGAGGCTTGCAACGCTGGCTCTGGGACGGACGAGGCTTGCAACGCTGGCTCTGGGACGGACGAGGCTTGCAACGCTGGCTCTGGGACGGACGAGGCTTGCAACGCTGGCTCTGGGACGGACGAGGCTTGCAACGCTGGCTCTGGGATGGACGAGGCTTGCAATGCTGGCTCTGGGACGGACGAGGCTTCTGGGACGGACAAGGCTTGCAACGTTAGCTCTGGGACGGACGAGGCTTCTGGGACGGACAAGGCTTGCAACATTAGCTCTGGGATGGATGAGGCTTGCAACGCTGGCTCTGAGATGGATGAGGCTTCTGGGACGGACGAGGCTTGCAACGCTAGCTCTAAGATGGATGAGGCTTCTGGGATGGACGTGGCTTGCAACGCTAGCTCTGGGACAGACGAGGCTTGCAACACTGGCTCTGGGATGGATGAGGCTTCTGGGACGGACAAGGCTTGCAACGTTAGCTCTGGGATGGACGAGGCTTGCAACGCTGGCTCTGGGATGGATGAGGCTTCTGGGACGGACGAGGCTTGCAACGCTAGCTCTGGGACAGACGAGGCTTGCAATGTTGGCTCTGGGATGGATGAGGCTTGCAACGTTGGCTCTGGGATGGATGAGGCTTGCAACGCTAGCTCTGGGACAGAAGAGGCTTGCAATGCTAGCTCTGGGATGGGTGAGGCTTACAATGCTGGCTCTGGGATGGATGAGGCTTCTGGGACGGATGAGGCTTCAGGAACTGGCTCGTTGGCTGTGGCAGGCGTGGGCACTTTGACCGTGGCAGGCGTGGGTGCGTTGACCATGGCAGGAGTGGGTGCATTGACCGTGGCAGGTGTGGGATCGTTGACCATGGCAGGCGTGGGCTCGTTGACCGTGAGCTCACGGTTGGTCTGTCTTTGAAGGCTTTGAAGTTATTGTTAAAAAATCAATTCACCTATGGAGAAAATTATTTTTACTTTCAGAACCAAACTGCACTCTAGTAATGCAGCAAGTTGCAATGTTGCTCGACAATCATAAACAACTAAACTCTGCTTCATGTTGTGCACCCAAAAAACAAGCTCTTCCTCATCTTGACCTCTTTTGGATGCATCCTGCTCTGCATTTTTACTGTTTCTTCATCATTCTCATGTGTAAATAACATCCTGCCACACTGCCCAGTCGTAGCTGTTTGAGCCTTGTTAGTGGAGTGGTGGTGTAGTGGACTAAATCACTGAACTGGTAAGCAAAAGGTTGTTGGTTCAATCCCCACAGCCATCACCATTGTGTCCTTGAGTAAGGCATTTAACTCCAGGTTGCTCCAGGGGGATTGTCCCTGTAATAAGGGCACTGTAAGTCGCTTTGTATAAAAGCATCTGCCAAATGCATAAATGTAAAATGTAGTCACATGAGGATCTGTGCACAGCACTTATTAGTGAGTGCAAGTGATGTGGCTAATTAATCCCATAAGCAGTGCTTAAAAGCCACAGAGTGCAAGAGCTTGTACCACCCCACTGACAGTGGTGAGAGTGAGATGCAGAGTGTGTTTGCTAATCTGAGTTTAATGCCTGAACATCAGCAGTCATATCCACGTCTGCTGCCCTTGCATTATAACTCTGAATCTGCTCCATACGCCTAATACCCAGAAACGCATGTTTCTGCAAACCAATGGCTTAAATCTGCTGAGTAACATTCTGCATTTGCCATTAAATTGGTCTAGGCCCAGTGCACACAGGAGCACTAATCGAGCAGGACGTTAGCTGAGGTCGGGCAGCATTGCAGGCATTTATGAATCCATTGTGCTGCTGTGAACTCGAAATGTTAAACAATGTGCCGCTCAAATCCCCACAGAATTTTTTGCAATCATTCCTTTTGCTTTTCTTTCTTTTTTTATTTAAATTATCCATTTTTTAATTTTTTATTATTATTTTTATAATATATAAATAATAATAATAATAATAATAATAATAAAGGCAGCAATATATTTTCATGTAAAGTATATAAAGACAATATGTTTGAAATATTTTATAATTGGATTTTATATTGTGATATATTGTGGATTTTGTTACTAAAACCAAAACAAATTAGCAAAATATTATCTGGAAAGAAATTCTATTAATTTGACCACATAACTTTTTTCTACCCACTATTAGAATATTGTTAGATGTATAAAACCCAAGAAAACCATTTTCAATTCAGTTGAAATCAGTCTGTAGTTTTTAGAAAACAGAATGAAATAGTAATAATGTCAAGTTTTTTTACACTTTTTTTTTTCTCTGTCATTTTCCACAGACCCCAGTTTGAGAACCCCTGATCTAGAGCGATTTGTCTAAATATGACTTGTATACAGTATGCCGTTTATAAAAACCTTTAATATATTCAAGAGGAACGATCTATATTTTCTGTATATTTTTGTCTAATACGTTCATTTCTGTTTACAGTGGAAATTGTAGAAATTTAGGGATCTTTTTTCCATATTTGTTTTGTGAAGAAATGGTTGACATATACTGTAAAATATATATGAAAACACAATGTGACAGCAGATATGGAAAGATAATGACATTGTTCATCTGTGAAATCTGGTTTGCTTGACTAAACCAAGGACAAGTGTGTGTGTGTGTGTGTGCGTGTGTGCATGCGTGCCCATTATTACAGTAAAGTCCCTTACGACATCTCGTTCCCTTTGAAGTGCACTAACCTGATAAACACGCACACACATACACACTCAAGTTCACCTTGAGCAAGGTGAGAGAGTATGAAGATAAATCAGTAGCAAAACTCGAGAGCTTGCATATTTAGATTTGAGAACTTGTACAATAAATGTTTGTACTCGTAAGTTGAAACTTACACTCACAACACCAATGTGAAAACTTGTAAACTTATGAGTACAAATATTTATTGTACAAGTTCTCAAATCCAAATATGCAAGCTCTCGAGTTTTGCTACTGATTTATCTTCATGAGAGAGAGAGAGAGAGAGAGAGAGAGAGAGAGAGAGAGCATTCTTAAAGCCCTCACAAGTCATACTGAAGAAACCGTGAGAATGACATTGACTCCACAAGTCACTAATATGATCAAATACATAATCTGATTTTTGTATGCAATGATATATTTATATGCATCAAACAACAGTTCATTACTATTTACAGTATTTCCACAAATACAGTTAGATGTAACATGGTAATTTTCTGAAGAAAATGTCAGGCGCTTGCCTGTTACAAAACTCAACACTGTGATACTAGGGTGTTTTGAGTGCTTGTAAGGGCATGTTCTAACTGTTTGTTAGGTGGTTGCTAGGGTGTTTTGGGAGATTAGTTGTTTGCTAGGGTATTCTAGCTTGTTGTTAGGTGGTTGCTAGAGTGTTCTGGTTGGTTGTTACAGTAGGGGGTTGCTAGGATGTTCTTTCTGGTTGGTTGATAGGGTGTTTTGGCCTGGGTGGTTGTTAGGTGGTTGCTAGAGTGTTGTATATGGTTGTTATATAGTTACTAGGGTGTTCTGGCTGGTTGCTAGGGTGTTCTGGGTGGTTGTTAGTTGGTTGCCAGAGTGTTCTTGATGGTAATCATGTGGTTGTGAGGGTGTTCTTGGTGGTTGCTAGAGTGTTCTGGTTGGTTATTAGGTGGTTACTAGGATGTTCTAGCTGGTTGGTAGGTGGTTGCTAATGTGTTCTGGCTGGTTGTAATGTGGTTGCTAGGGTGTTCTGGCCTGGGTGGTTGTTATGTGGTTACTAGGGTGTTCTGGCTGGTTACTAAGGTATTCTGGGTTGTTGTTAGGTGGTTGCTAGTGTTCTGGATGGTTATGTGGTAACTAGTGTGTTCTGGGTGGTTGTTAGTTGGTTGCCAGAGTGTCCTTAATGGTTATGTGGTTGTGAGGGTGTTCTGGTTAATTGTTAGGTGGTTGCTAGTGTGTTCTGGCTGGTTGCTTTGGTTTTATAAATAGTTGCTAGTTGGTTACTAGGGAGTTCTGGTTGGTTGCCAGGGTGTTCTGGCTGGTTATTAGGTGGTTACTTGGATGTACTAGCAGGTTGGTAGGTGGTTTCTAATGTGTTCTGGCTGGTTGTTATGTGGTTGCTTGGGTGTTTGTGTTGGTTGTTAGGTGGTTGCTAGAATGTTCTGGCTGGTTGCTAGGGTGTTCTGAGTGGTTGATAGGGTGTTCTGGCCTAGGTGGTTGTTAGGTGGTTGCTAGAGTGTTCTGGCTGGTTGCTAGTGTGTTCTTGGTGGTTGTTAGGTGGTTGTTAGAGTGTTCTGGATGGTTGTTATATGGTTACTAAGGTGTTCTGGCTAGTTGCTAGGGTGTTCAGGGTGGTTGTTAGTTGGTTGCCAGAGAGTTCTTGATGGTTATCATGTGGTTGTGAGGGTGTTCTGATTAGTTGTTAGGGTGTTCTGGCTGGCTATTAGGTGGTTACTAGGATGTAGCAGTTTGGTAGGTGGTTGCTAGGATGTTCTAGCAAGTTGGTAGGTGGTTGCTAATGTGTTCTGGCTGGTTGTTCTGGCTAGTTGCTAGGGTGTTCTGGCTGGTTGTTATGTGGTTGCAAGGATGTT
This sequence comes from Myxocyprinus asiaticus, assembly GCF_019703515.2. Classification (NCBI taxonomy): domain Eukaryota; kingdom Metazoa; phylum Chordata; class Actinopteri; order Cypriniformes; family Catostomidae; genus Myxocyprinus; species Myxocyprinus asiaticus. Next base: position 55,083,950 of record NC_059348.1, on the reverse strand, counting down.
TGTGTTGGTTATTAGGTGGTTGCTAGAGTGTTCTGCCTGGTTGTTCTGGCTGGTTGCTAGGGTGCTCCGAGTGGTTTGTAGGGTGTTCTGGCCTGGGTGGTTGTTAGGTGGATGCTAGAGTGTTCTGAATGGTTATGTGGTTACTAGGGTGTTCTGGCTGGTTACTAGGGTGTTCTGGATGGTTGTTATGTGATTGCTAGGGTGTTGTGGCTGGTTACTAGGCTGTTCTGGCTGGTTGCTTGTGTTTTATAAATAGTTGCTAGGTGGTTACAAGGGAGTTCTGGGTGGTTGCTAGAGTGTTCTGGCTGGTTATTAGGTGGTTACTAGGATGTTCTAGTTGGTTGGTAGGTGGCTGCTAATGTGTTCTGGCTGGTTGTTATGTGGTTGCTAGGATGTCCGTGTTGGTTGTTAGGTGGTTGCTAGAGTGTACTGGCTGATTGTTCTGGCTGGTTGCTAGGGTGTTCCTAGTGGTTGCTAGGGTGTTCTGGCCTGGGTGGTTTTTAGGTGGATGCTAGAGTGTTCTGAATGGTTATGTGGTTACTAGGGTGTTCTGGCTGGTTGCTAAGGTGTTCTGGGTGGTTGCTCGTGGTAGCTAGCATGTTCTGGATGGTTGTTATGTGGTTACTAGGGTGTTATGGCTGGTTGCTAGGATGCTCTGTGTGTTTTTTGTTGGTTGCCGGAGTGTTCTTGATTGTGGATCATGTGGTTGTGAGGGTGTTCTGGTTAAATGTTAGGTGATTGCTAGGGTGTTCTGGCTGGTTGCTTGGGTTTTTTAAATAGTTGCTAGGTGGTTACTAGGGAGTTCTGCATGGTTGCTAGTGTGTTCTTGCTGGTTACTTAGTGGTCCAGAGTTCTGCACCCTCAAGTCTCTCTGATATTCTAGTCTCTAGAAATGGCTCAGGTCCCTACTTCAATGAAGGTCTATGGAATTTTTTCGCTTGTTTGATCATCCGTCAGGTAAAAGAAATTGGTAAGTGTGATCTCTTAGTAAAATAACAGCATGCCTCTCCTCAACAACACACTTGATTTGACGTTTGATGAAATTTAAAATCCTGCTTTGACTTAAAAAAAAAAAAAAAATCCCAAATTCTGCGTATTAAAAATTAAATGATAATTTGTCCTTAAAAAAACAATTACCTCCATTTCTCAGAATGTTTCTAGCAGCAATCTTGATAGACTTATCTCCAGATACACACCTCACTCCAGGAGTCTAAACCCAGAGGGGCTGATCTGTATGGCTGGCATCCAATCCAATTCCCAATACTGCCGAGAGTTGTTCAACACACTGTCTATGTTCGACATATTTTCAGCTCCTAAAGCTGCAGTTAATCACAGAGGCATTCCTCTGGGCCCGGGCGCAGCACTCGCGAGGTTAAATGGGGCCGCGGCGAGGTGCTGCAGTCTGTTCAGATGTTATCAGTTCATGCCCGCTGTTGATGTTCATGTGCTGTTTGTAAATTGTTTATGAGGTCCCAGTGCAGTCTTCACTGTATGCCTCGCTGCATTCACGGTGGTGGAAAGGTTAGCGCGCCTTTGTAACTTTTGTTTTCACCTTCAAGCTTGTTGTGAAGACCTTGTTGAAAGAATTTCATCATTATAATTCAGCACTGGAAACAGAGAACACATGTTATTAAACACTGGACTCCCTCCTTTTCTTTAAAAAAAAGCACAAATCTGTGTTCCAGTGAGGCACTTACAATGGAAGTCAATGGGGCCACTTTTTTGAGTGTTTAAAGGTAGAAATGTGAAGATTATAATTTTATAAAAGCACTTTAATTATTCTGTTAAAACACATGTATTATTTGAGCTGTAAATTTGTTTAAATAGTTGTTTTAGGGTTTACGGTGTCAAGTCGTCATGGTAACGATGTTGTAAAATTGGCTATAACGTTACTCAGATGCGGTTAGTAAGTGATTTTATCACAGTAAAATCATGTTAACACACACATTGTTTATGTGTTGTGTCTTTACTTTTGAAACCGTGAGTATTTTAATGTTTATGGATTAAACCCCATTGACTTCCATTGTAAGTGCCTCACTGGAACACAGATTAGTGCTTTTTTTAAAGGAAAGGAGGGACGAGTTGAAATATATATTTGTGGTAATCAATATTTTGCTACAAATACTGTCGATTGAGATTAACGTGTATTGAACCCGGAATATTCCTTTAAACATCCGCCTTGGGTGATCCGATCACAAATGTTCAGATGACACGCATCACCATTCATCATACTGTTTTCCCTTAAAATTAAGTTTATTTTATACGTTTTTATATTCCATTGGCAAAAAGTTTTTTTTTTGTTTTTGTTTTATTTTTTTAAAGCATAAACCTCCCAAAAGATAATACCATGTCATTTTGCTTCTCAAATAAATTTATTGTGTTTTAAGGATGTTTAGATATTTTTACTGGCAAATAAGACACAAATGGTGAGTCTGATTTTTATTTATTTATTTTTATTTTTTGCAGTGCTTTTTAAAAGTGGAGAAGCACAGAGTATTGTTTTCTATGTCTGCAATTTTGCTCCCAAAGCTGCTCTAACTACCACTCATATACAAATATAATTAAGCAAGCTCAAAACTGTTTTTGCAACAAAACAGGCAAAAAAAATCTGATTACAATTGCTGATTACGGTTATGTCAGATTGCAAAAGCCACCAAACACTCTGTGCTTGTTCGCATATTCATGTCTAAGTCACATTAATTTGCTAAAATATTGTAATGCACAAAAAGTAATACATAATATAAATAGATTATTTGTGTGTATATTAATCTTCCCATGCTTCCCATGTATTACAGTAGTCGTCACTTACAGTACGTAGGCCTACGATAGGCTATATGTGTGGGCTTTTCCTAAATTTTCAATCAGACCACTGCTTGACTTTCTTTTAAAGCTCCACATAACTGCCAAAGTTTAAAAACCTTTTGGTCACAAATCACAAAACATGTTTACACCTGTATTAAGCTCTGTGCACTTGTAATCAGGTCTGAAACGGGTCTTAATACCAGGTGTGTTTGGTGGATTTTGGAGGACACACACAATAGCAGTGAGTGTGTCCTTGATAGTCAGGGACGTGTGTAACGCTGACAAAGAAACAGTTTGTCTTGTGTTTTGAGTGGGGTCAGAGGAAAACGGCTTGCAGCAGCTGCTGCAGTCTAATTCATCAACTTAAACTTCATTACACATATAGTACAGGATATACACAGTACATACAGTGAGGGAAAATAAAGTCACTGTTTGGGTACGAAACAGCATACTACCACAAGCACTCTTATTGTTTTTGAAATCAGAATACTCTATTGGGAGAATTCACTAAGATTGCATTGCGCCAGTAAAAGCTCTGTCTGCGTTCATTTAGCACCCGATTCACTAAAGTAATATGCAGATCAGGTAATGGTGCAAACGCGTCCACATAATCGCTGCTGAACGCTGCATGCGTAATTCTGATCTTGTGATTCGGTTTGCTATATTGCAAAGGATGCCGCAGACCACCACTATTTAAAACACCCTGCCGGGACTGTATAGCATGATCCAGACACCTGAATCGTCTCTTAAACATGCCAAAAGTGTACACCACGCATCTGGATATGTGACAGGTTATAACACTCTTCTCCATCATTTGATCATTAGGCTATTTGATTTTTAACTGCTGATATGATCGATAGACAGTGTACACAAACATCTCTTTTAAATAAAATGTATTTTACCGCCTGCTTTCATATGGCGGTAATAGCAATTTTTGTGAATGATCCGCAATCTGTAACAAGCCTAATGTACATAGAAAGGATGCGTGTTTGCACAGAAAGGAATAATGATGACATAATTTATAAATATTCAAGAAGCACCGCAAGTTCAAATCCAGGGCGTACTGAGTGACTCCAGTCAGGCTTCCTAAGCAACCAAATTGGCCCAGTTGCTAGGGAGGGTAGAGTCACATGGGGTAACCTCCTCGTGGTCGCTATAATGTGGTTCTCGCTCTCGGTGGGGCGCGTGGTGAGTTGTGCGTGGATGCCGCAGAGAATAGCGTGAAGCCTCCACATGCGGTAACACGCTCAACAAGCCACGTGATAAGATGCGTGCTCCAGGGGTGCTGTATCATGGCTGACCCTGTGCTCTGACCCCAGCTTTGCAGGGATATGTGAAAAAAGAATTTCACTGTATATGTGCAAATGTGTGACAAAAATAAAGGCTTCTAAAGAGATTGTGGCCAAACTACTCACAGAAGTGCTTGGCTTGGAAAAGTTACCTGTTTTAAATCGAGCACTCAGAGTCCTTCTCTCCCATCCCGAGGACAATGAACCACCACAGCTGCCCCATTGCCATGTTTTGGAGAATATAATGCGCATAGGTGTCATCGCAAGGAAAGCTGTCCTTTAATATCCCCATCCAGATATTCAGAGACTTCCCTGCGGCTATGGTCAAACATCGAGCAGCATTTGCCAAAGTAAGACAACTGCTTCGGGACAAACCTGGGGTTAAGTTTGGAATCATGTACCCAGCAAAGCTTTGTGTGACGTACTCTGATGGAGAGAATGTTTTCACCGACCCCAAGGAGGCACTGAAATTTGCAAACGAACTTTTTGGAGTATAAATAAACGTATGTTGAGTGTATGATTTTTGTTGTTGTTCTTTATGTCTATGGTTAGTCATGCAATACATTTGTTCTTGTAACAGCTAGACATGTTCAGTTATCTGGGGGTTTTTTTTGGATAGTGGGTGGGTCAGTGCTAAATACACCTATGGTAATTACTATGGGTAAGTGTTAAGTACAAGTAAGTGGTTGGAGCAGACTAGGTTAATTCTCATACTCACTGTTTGTGTATAATGTTACGAATTTGAATGTAAAGGCTAAATGGGGTTTCTCTGAGTTTCTCAAATTGGAATGTAAGGGGTGTAAATGAACCAGTTAAGAGGGGGAAAATACTATCCCACTTAAAATCATTGTCATCAGATATTATGTTTCCAGGAATCTCATTTGAAATTAGATGCCAATTTTAGATTGAGGGGTAAGTGTTTGGACAAATATAACACTCCAATTTATATCACAGCAATTCTTATCCGTAAAGGTGTCCCGTTTAAGCATAACTTGACTATTTCAGATAAAGAAGGGAGATGTGTAATAGCTGTCGGGGAATTACACTCTGTGCCATTGACATTAGTCAATGTTTATGGGGCAAATTACAATAGCCCTGAGTTTTTCATAAAAGTGTTTGATCTAATTCCAGATATTTTAGATACAAATCTCATAATGGGGGGTGATTTTAATACCTGCTACTACAAAATCAGTTAGTTCCAATTTCAGTAAATTAACCCTTGCCAGATTAACCCTTGAGCGACCTTTGTGACATTTTTATCTTTTTCATTTTTGTTTTTCCGATAATTTTGGCTGTGTTAATGCCAATGGCATAAATGGGAATTTTGATATTTTAACCTCAGTTCCTATAATACATCTATAATACACTGTGTACACAAAATAGTTACACTCAGGACCTTCAGGACAAAAATGTCCCCATTGAAACCCATTAAAACTGCAATGTTTGATCCCAGTGCCATTAAAGCATAAAATCATGAATTCTATGATATTATGCTTACATTCCGGAGCCCTGGCTTGAATATTTACATTTTTAATATTTTCCACCAGATGGCGCCATTTTTCTCATGTTTAGCCTATGGAGCAAATACATGCTTTTCCCCTATTCTCTGTTTGCTGTATTATAGAGCACTGCAGGACAACTGAATAAATGATGCAGATAAAATTGTGTGTGTGTGTTGGTATGGATGCCAGAGTGTGTTGTGTGTGTGTGTGTGTGTGTGTGTGTGTGTGTGTGTGTGTGTGTGTGTGTGTGTGTGTGTGTGTGTAAAAACAACAGTGGCATTATATAAACAAACTGTCATTTAAAGGGTTAAAATCCTGAAAATGAATATATATTTGGTAGTTATGATCAGGACTGATGTTGGTTAAAAAATGAGTCAGTGAAAGTGGAAAATAATATTAATGTATAATATTTTTATGGCAGTTTTTTGACACGGTCATTTTTGTCCTCTAAGGATGCATAAATGCATAAATACATAATACAAACTTGTTTGACGTTTGGAGAATTCTTAGTCCGATTGGTAGGGAGTACTCTCTTTTCGTTTGAAAGTCCATAATGTTTATAGAAGAATAGATTATTTCATTCTGGATGCTAAGCTTATGCCAAAGGTTTGTGATGCCAAATATCATAATATTGTCATTTCGGATCATTGTCCAGTGACTCTCTCTATTAGAATAGGTAACACGGAAAGGCCACAAAGAAATTGGAGGCTTACTCCCCATTTACTTGTAAATACAGACTTTACTAATTATTTAAGCCAAGAAATAAAGACCTTTTATAGTTCAATGATAAGCCGGACACACCTATAAGAGTACTCTGGGACACATTCAAGGCATACACTAGAGGATGTGTTATTTCCTATCAAGTGTCCCAAAAAAAGAGAAGTAGGGCAGAACAAGTGATATTAGTATCCCAAATTCAAAAACTGGATACTGAGAATGGTACCCATCCATATATTGCAAATCACAAAAAAATATCTGTATTTAAATTCAAATTTAAACAAATTCTCTCTTCAAAGATACGCAAATCCTTTCAATATATAAAGCAAAATACTTTGAATTCGGTGATAAACCTCACCTGATTCGTATGTTTTGGAAGAAAGCTGAAGTGTCAACAATTAAATTGTGGCTTACAGAGTTGATTGGCACAGAAAGAATCAGGTTTACTCTAAAGAACAAACGAAAAGATCTGGTCCCCTTTTATTTCTTTTCTTAAAAACTTAAAATGTGCGATTGCAAAAGATGTTTTTACTGTAACAATTTTACAGTCTTTTACTTTTAAAATGACTGACATTTTAGGCAATTGAATGTAAAAATGTGCAATTATAAACATTTCAAACAGTCATATGCACATTATGTCAAATGACCATTGTCAAATTACACCTCAGCTTTTCAGTAATGCATATATTTTTCATTTTTAATCCAATTTTGTGTTTTGGCAGTCTAATCAAATAAGGCAAAAAAGAGACATTAGAATGAGAGTAATCATATAGACACAACCCAATTTTGGGAAACTTTTATGAGATTCACGCTGACACTACACCTTGGTAACTAGGGCTGGGTGTTGATACAGATATCCTGATTCGATTTTAATCCGATTCACAAGCTCTCGATTAGATTTGATTCTGTTTCGATTCCAATTCATTGCAGTATATTTCAGTTATAATTAAATTATACAGAAGAGATTTTCTAACTCCGTACACTAGGTAAAATACTGATTTTACAAATTTTTATTATTATATATATATATATATATATATATATATATATATATATATATATATATATATATATATATATAGTTACATATTTATTTATTGTTTACATATTTATTGTTTACACACATTATTTGTTCTAATTACAAGAATTCACATTGATATGTAGAATAAGTGCAAAAACGGTACTGTCTCTTTAAAGGATTATTCCGAGTTCAATACAAGTTCAGCTCAATCGACAGCATTTGTGGCATAATGTAGATAACCACAAAAATTAATTTTGACTCGTACCTCCTTTTCTTTAAAAAAAGCAAAAAATGGGGGGGTCCTGGGTAGCTCAGCGAGTATTGACGCTGACTACCACACCTGAAGTCGCGAGTTCGAATCCAGGGCGTGCTGAGTGATTCCAGCCAGGCCTCCTAAGCAACCAAATTGGCCCGGTTGCTAGGGAGGGTAAAGTCACATGGGGTAACCTCCTCGTGGTCGCTATAATGTGGTTCGCTCTCAGTGGGGCGTGTGGTGAGATGTGCGTGGATGTTGCGGTGATTAGCGTGAAGCCTTGTCTCCGCGGTAACGCGCTCAACAAGCCACGTGATAAGATGCGCGGATTGATGATCTCAGACGCGGAGGCAACTGAGATTCGTCCTCCGCCACCCGGATTGAGGCGAGTCACTACGCCACCACGAGGACTTAGAGCGCACTGGGAATTGTGCATTCCAAATTGGGGAGAAAAGCAAAAAAAAAAAAAAAAAAAAAAGCAAAAATTGAGGTTACAGTGAGACACTTACAATGGAAGTCAATGGGGCCAATTTTTGGAGGGTTAGGGAAGCTTATAATATTATAAAAGCACTTCTATCAGGAAGACTCGCAGACTCGAGTGAAATTTAAGATGACATTTATTCGATGAATATAAAACAGAAATATAATGTCTCTCTTTGGCGTAAGCCCCGTCTGGCGATCCGAAGAATTTGTACTCGGAACCGTCATATCCTGCCAGAGATAGGAGGTGGGGGCGAGGAGCCTACCCCCATGCAGGACGGGACTCAACTGGTGGCTGTGGGGTGGTGGAGGTTGCCGTGTTAGCACATTGAAACAGCAATGTGATAGATGGTGAGCAGACTTATAAAGCATTGGCTTATATTGGCTTACATGTGATTGGCTAGGAGTTACCTAGCTAATGGTGCGATGATGTACAGCTGCAAGTCTTCCCGCTAGAACTACGCTGCGCTTACATTTACATTCATTCTTCTATTAAAACTTGTGTATTATTTCATCTGTAAAGTTTGACTTCCCCATTGACTTCCATTGTAAGTGCCTCACTGGAACACAGATTTTTGCTTTATTAACGAAAAGGAGGGACGAGTCGAAATGAATGTTTGTGTCGACTGAGCTTAACTTGCATTGAACCCGGAATATTCCTTTAAGAATAGTGTTTTGGTTGAGTGCATATTAACTGGAGTGGAGTCGAATGGCTTCTTTTCTGCATCCGTGCAATGTGCGTTTTTAATTAAATGTGTCTCTTGTTGTTTTTGATCAACAGCTGACTGTAAAAAACAGAAAGGATGTTAAAAGAGACATTATTCAATGACAAATGGATTGCATGGATCTCGTCTTTGGACATGAATCTATTTAATGTCTTTTACATTTTCCAGACAGCGGCAAATCAAAGACATTTTTGGTTGCTCGAAATTTGGTCTCATATGCCAGTGATTTACTCACATTGTAGAATGTAGAGGCATGGACAGAATTATTTGGACATGCAGTTGACAATGCTTCTGGCACATTCTTCTCACCGGAAATGGACAGTCAAGTCAAGCACATTTCATCGTGGCATACAGAATGCACATTTTTGCAAATGTAGTAGTTCAACTGGGTTTCAGTATTCCATGCATAGAGAAAATGTTCTAACTTTGCACAGTATGAAATGGAATGAAAGGATATTATGGTAGTATGCCATGTGGAAGACGCTTTGTATCATCTGTAAGTCTCAAGCCTGGATGCACACATTCTCTCATGCTCAAATCATCTACAAATGTCACTGTGCGCTCCTGAGAATAGATACAAATCAGACTGTGGAATTCTAACCTGCTCAACAACTCTTGCAGGAACGCCAGCACACTGCTTCGCTGCACAGACGGAAGGACTGAAGGGTGTTTCTCTCGCAAACATCTGCCCCTCGATGCTTTCATCTTCAAGCGGCGCCTCAGACTTTCTGTTCAGCCTCCAGAGAGATCCAGTTCCTGATAAATATTACCGACAGTCACTGCGGCCATCGGCACACACCCACCATCAGTTAAATACTCATCAGGATTACACTAGACCCTGATAAGCCTAGTGGAGCTTGTGTTCATTTTCACCGTTTATTATTTCAGCCATAATTTTTGTGTTTTGACAAAAATGTTCTTTAAATTTAGTCAGTATTTCATCATATCATATTCATTCGTTTTAGTACATTTTATTCTAAAATGGCATATCATTTTAGTCAACAACAAAATTGCATATTTAAGTTGACATGTATCAAACGGTAACAGACCAAACTTTAAACAAAAATTGGTCAAATGCTATTTTATGGATCAGAAAGTAGACAGTAATTAATGAGTAATAATTGGACTTGTAAGGGACTAGTTACGGACTTGTTTGGAATTATAAGGTGTTTATTAGGCCTTTGTTCATTGATTCCTTACCTTCGCCTAATAGCCTCTTTACATTTGTTTTTTCCTAACAATTAACTTATTAGGAAAAAACAAAAGATACCAATAGCTAGTAAGGTGCAAAATACATCCTTTATAGGTTATCATAACACTATGTGAATGTGCAACTTAAAATTATAAAATAAATACAGAAGGCGGAGACTTTTGATGCTTAGTGTAAATAGCAACAAAAAGCGTCCTCTTTGCACTAAGGGCAAATAGTGTTAGATGCTATTTGCACCCCAATTAAATACCACCATACAGTATAGGGGTGTCACTGCAGCATGTTTACTATATGCATTCGACATTTCATACTTATAAGTGGCACATTCACACAGAGGACTGAGAACCTATAAAGGATGTATTTTGCATCATACTGGCTATTGTTATGTTTTGTTTTTAGCTAAGAAATTCATTGTTATGACAAAAGCAAATATAAAGGGGGTATAAAGCAAGAAAAAGAAACTTTATAATGCCAAACAAGTACATAACTAGTCATTTACAAGTGTAACTATTAGTCATGAATTACTGTCTAATTTCTAATCCCTAAAATAACGTGTTACCCAAAAATGCAAAAAAAAATTTTTTAAATAGTATAGTTATAAACGACTATTTAAACATACTGTATGCCAAATATTAAAGGAATTTTCCGGGTTCAATACAAGTTAAGCTCAACCGACAACATTTGTGTCAGCATTTTTACAACAAAAAGTAAATTCGACTCGTCCCTCGTCTGTTTAAAAATAATTTAAAAAAGCTCAAATGTGTGTTCCAGTGAGACACTTACAATGGAAGTCAATGGGGTCAATAATCTGTAAACATTAAAATACTCACTGTTTCAAAAGTATAGACACAAGACATAAACAATATGTGTGTTAACATGATTTTACTGTGATGAAATCACTTACTAATCGCATCTGTGGAAAGTTATAGACAATTTTACAAATTTGTTGCCATGACGACGTTACAGCGTAAACCATTAAACCTTAAAATGACCGATTACGATTTAAACAACTTTACAGTTCAAATAATGCATGAGTTTTAAAAGAAGAATTCATTTAAGTGCTTTTATAAAATTATAAGCTTCACATTTCTGCCTTTAAACCCTCCAAAAACTGGCCCCATTGACTTCCATTGTAAGTGTCTCACTGGAACACAGATTTGTTTTGTTTTTTTAAAGAAAAGGAGGGACGAGTCCAAAATTTTTGTGGTAATCAACATTATGCCACAAATGCTGTCCACTGAGCTTAACTCAGAACATGCCTTTAATATGTTTAAGATTAAACAACATGAAAACCATAACGCTACTTTTAGAAGTTACATTGTTGACAGTTTAGGACATTGTGTTACATGTAGCGTTTTTTGTTTTTTTCTCAATTCCCAATGTGCTCGAAGTCCTCGTGGTGGTGTAGTGACTCGCCTCAATCCGGGTGGCGGAGGACGAATCTCAGTTGCCTCCACGTCTGAGACCGTCAATCCGCGCATCTTATCACGTGGCTTGTTGAGCGCTTTACCACGGAGACGTAGTGCGTGTGGAGGCTTCATGCTATTCTCTGCGGCATCCACGCACAACTCACCACGCGCCCCACCGAGAGAGAGAACCACATTATAGCGACCACGAGGAGGTTACCCCATGTGACTCTACCCTCCCTAGCAACCGAGCCAATTTGGTTGCTTAGGAGACCTGGCTGGAGTCACTCAGCACGCCCTGGATTCAAACTCGTGACTCCAGGGGAGGTAGTCAGCATCAATACTCACTAAGCTACCCAGGCCCCGCAAGTAGTGTGTTTTTAAGAAAACCGCCTATCCACAACGTAAGTTACGCATTCTGACTAGCGCGTACCTTATTTGAAGTTCACCTGTTCATTCACCTTATTGTCCGTGCAGATGTAAGTTGTAACCAGCCTGATCTCATGACAGTTACGTGATCGTGGCCACATTTTTGCAAACCAAATTTACGTGCTTCATTACACGTTTGGCTGCAGTTTCCCAGTGAAATGTCCAGCGGGGGGCACCAAAAGCGAGTGAAATTGTGTTGTAATTAGACGAGGCTTCTAAGGTGAATTTCCTGTTTTAATGAGTAAAACTTACCTCCCTAATCGAAAACTTTATGAAAAGCAGATTTTCTGAAGCAACCACATCATTTTGTGGAGCTTCTATGACACTTTAGTTTTACGAGTCAGCTTGCGTGCTTGGCTGGTCTCGAACCGCGGTCTTCCAAGATAAATTCCAATAATCTATCAGGTCAGCTACCGTGCAAGATAATCACATTGGAATGAGTGTATAAATGTACTGTAAGTCTGTAATTCAGGCGTTAATATGTGTCGGACAAGTAAACGAGTTTCGATATCATAACATAGCAGTGTGTAAGTTGGTATGTGTGAGTAGGTGAGTTTTTGTGAAAGTGAATAAAACGCAGTTGTTGTAGCGCCTCTAGTGTTCATTTCACCAGGAAACTGCAGCGAAATGTAGAATACGGCACGTATATCTCAGTTTGCAAAACTGTAGTTATAGTAACGTTCATTCTATGAGACTGAAGATCTATACACACCATACCAAGTCCATTCTTTCAGTACGATTGTTCGTTCTGAATGAGTTTTTGAACAATGGATTCCCATTACGCTATTCACATGGGGTCTGACCAATCATCCTCCGACAATCCAATGGGATTTTATGGAGAGCAATCCCATTTTTTTTCGAACTGTGATGAAAACTGACTGGCTGCTCAATCCAGATGTCTGAGTGTGTTCCTGTTTCTATTCTTTTACTCGTCTCACACACAAAAACACTAAATACAATGCAAATATGCAGTAAATAAATAATGTAGAAGCTGTAAACATATTCTTTCTTTTTAGAATAACTATTTGATAATGCCTGATATTATCATTTACCTGGTGTTTTGTCTTAAATGTGCATTGGTTAATATGTATACTGTAACTGTGCCTGATATATTTTGCTGGCGTTAGTAAAAGCAGCGAGGTTCGGAAATTCGTTTGGACTAAAATATCCCATAAGAAGCTCATTGCATGCAATATTTTACAATGAGTGTGGACAAACGAATTGCAGAAGCTCACTGCTATTTCTATTGTAAGGATAATGTACCGGTGCTCTTTTAACCATGCACAAGAAACCCTCAATTCAATACAAATATGCAATAAAGAAAAAACAGTGAGCCCATGTTTTATTTTATATTATTTTTAATATTTTGCACCATATTTATGTCAGTTATTCCACCTGTATATCACTGCACCTTGTGTTAGAATATTGTTTATTTTTGCAACAGCGCTCTTTACTCATCTCACTCGCATAGGACACAGATTCTGTATTCCTCAAGATGCGTAAAAAACATAAATCCTAAATTAGCTAAATAAAAGCTTTAACAGCATTCAATATCTCTGATAGTTGAATTCTGAAGGGTCTGGCCAGGATACTAGTAGAACAGCAACAGCGCTGCTTCTGTACAGGGGTGAAATAATTTCAATATTTCTTTCGGTCTCTGTCTGAATAGACCTTTCGTCCGAAGGCATGATCTTGGTGTGAACAGGCCTTAAGTTGCACATTGCATTTATGTTGTAAGGTTGCCAACTTTTCATCATGCAAATACGGCATGCTTAAGCATTGAGCGCTTTAATAGGGTATTTGTTGCTTGGTTTTGTCGGCTGCAAGTGGTTTTACAGGGTTGGATATTCTCATTCTAGAGAGCATTTAATCGGACAATTCCACTCACTGGCAACGTTGGTCATGTGACAAGTACTGTTGTTTCACTTTTTAAAAAAAACAAACAAAAAAACATAATTAGCATATACCAAACTCTATTGGAATCAATTAAAATTAGTCGTTTCTTGTGAGGAGCCCTATATGTGTATCACATGGCATTGCTGCCCTCATAGAGCATTCGAAATCACTCGTTTCTCCTAAAAAAACATAATTTTTGCACTGAAGTAAATATAGCAGAAAAGATTGAGCACTTTCTACAATCCAGCATCCTATCTTTTGTCTGGGACAGGCTAGAGAATCTCGTCAACATCACAGGCTATATTGGTCCTAGCTAGGCAACGAGGGTAAAATCCTCTTGCATGCCTGATCCACCCCTGGCACGCATCAATTGAAATGTCTAGGCAGGCTTCTTCAATGGCCTGGAGGAGGTGAACACGGATGTGAGGTTCTCGGTCATACACTTTCCACCGCCATGCCGAAAAAAAACTCCTCTATCGGGTTTAGAAATGGAGTATGCTGGCAGAAAGATGTTGGAAAACCTCGGGTTATTAGTAAACCAGTCACGAACCAGAGCAGCACGATGGAAGCTGACGTTATCCCAAACAACAACAACGTATCGAGGCTGCTCTGGTTGTGCTGGCTCCCTCTAGTCAAGCTGGAACACACGCTCTTAGACCATCAAGGAAACCAAGGAGGAGCATAGTGTTATAGGGTCCACGAATGGCATGGCGGTGGAGTATCCCTCGTTGGCTGATGGACGTGCACATAGTGACGTTCTCTCCTCGCTGGCCAGGGACATTCACAATAGCCCAATGGCCAATTATGTTCCTCCCTCTTTTGGTCAAGTTAAATCCAGCCTCATCAACAAAGATAATCTCATGGGGAACAGGCCGGCCTTCAATCTCAAAGATTCTCTGCAAAACACATGAAACACGGTAGAGTAAATGACTACCCTGAAACACCGTTCAAGAGGGCACAAATGGCAGACCACCATATGCACTTTGTGCTACAGTATAAACTACTGTACTGCTATACTGTGACGGTACACAATACTTCATACAATATAAAAACTCATACTTGAGCATTCCAGACGTTGGCCTTGCACTCTGTCAGAGTTTCGTTCGAAAGGGACACGGTAGACCCGTTTCATCCGGAACCTGTGCTTTGAGGATGCGATCAATTGTGGAGAGGCTGATTGCATTTATCCCTCGAAATTGGTGATCGTCTTCAATCACTCCTTTGAATCTCTCACAGACAGATTACATTGTTGGCAATGACCATATTTACCAGCTCCCTCTCTTGTTCCTCCGACAAAAGCCTTAGCCTGCCTCCACCAGGTGGTCGTCTCTGTGTCCTACAAAAATAGAAGTACTGATTACTGTAACATCCTTTTTACAAAAGGGAAGCATACAGAAACTCTGTATGGGAGGCAATTTGATGCATTTCTTTTTATTAGTATAATGCAACAGCTACAGTACATGTATGTGTTGTAACAGCACAGAGTACAGCACTCAAAAGTTACAGTAGAGAGCAGTCTGAAGTACACCTACCTGTTTTCCTCCCTGAAGGTTCTTATGATCGAGGCGACGGTGAAGCGACTCAAGTTTGGCTGTACTCGTTGCCCAGCCTCCCTCATAGTCATACCATGGACAAGGACATGGTCAACTAGAGTGGCACGAATTTCATCCAAGACTGCTTGTCTCCTTGCCCTTCCCCTTCCTTGTCATCATCGTCGTCCTCCTCTTCCAACTCTTCCTCCACTCCCTACTGCTCTTCCTCCTCTCCAGTGTCCTCGACCTCTTCCTTCACATCTCTTTGGATCCATTGTTCCAAAACTGAATGAACTGACTCGGGCCCTTTTATCTATCTATTGAAGGTTCTGATTGGTGTGTGATCAATTTTGACTCTTAGTGTTTCCACCTGGGTAATTGTGTGCTAATTGAGCTCAAGCTGTGCTGACTTGAGTGAACAATATTGAATGCTAGTGCTTTCTAAATGACCACATGGTGTAGGCAAAGAGAAATGAAGGGATTTGTGTGTAGAGTTTTGCAGTGACAGTTCAACCAATCTTACTCATGTGTCAAAACAGGGGAATAGTGTTTATAGTTTAGGGAAATGGGTGTGCTTTTTGATAAATGGCCTGGTAACAGTGTTTAAGCAATCGAGAAAAACTGTAATTAAAATATACATTTGTACTCAATTCAAACATATAAAAAATAATGCTCTAGCTTCTAAGTAAATATTACTTATGATTGTTTGTTATCATAAAAATGCATCATCATGTATTAATCTTCAAATAGAAAACCTCATCATATTTCTTTGCTAATTTGAGTAAATTTCCCTTAACTTTGCAAAGATAGTGTTCCCAGAATGCACCAGGATATAATCATTAATGTGCTTGCATGGTTTCGCTATTTGCAAAGTTTTTACAGTTGATTTTGTTGTTATGTTTGGTAACTTTTCTGAAGTTTGCCGTTCATTTACTACTCAAAATTACCTGTTCATGATCAAAGAAAATTATCTGTTGATTGTCACCGTTATCGTGTTTTGTGCACCGTGTTCAGGTGTGCGTGCATTGCTCAGGATCATGTTTCTATCACCGTTTAAGCAAGGAGATGTTGTTTAATAGACTACATAGCATGCATTATCCTTTCATTGTGGGAGGTTTCCGTGTGTCATGTGGGACATGACTATATATGTTAAAAAAAACAATGAAATGCTAGCACACTTTTAAAAGCATGGCTTAATTCAGTGCTACATTGTTTGAGTAAAATGTACAAACAAAGAGTGAGTAAAACTTACTTTAGAATTTCTAATTAAAGCCACCAAGAACTGTGTGCAGCCTTTACTTGAAAATGTGGCAATTTCTGGGTGGAAACTGTTATCTAGGTTTTTCTGTTTAAGTAAACCCCACTCCAAATTTGTTTCAGTGTTGTGG